>NC_068998.1:12447209-12455846 GCF_001194135.2 Octopus bimaculoides | reverse complement strand
CACCACCACCACCACCACAAATTCCACCTCTACATCTCACAGAATGAAAAAAAAAAAACAGTTATCCAATCAAGATTAAAAGGTAATTATTTCCTCGAAATCCAATTTTCAGTAAATGGATTTTACATTATATTCGCACGTTTTTACTGCTTGCCAAATCATAGCTTCACCTAATCTGGTAATGTGCTAAACTGATGGAAGCGAGATCTAACTATAAATCTAGCTACAGCTGGTCGAGGATGACGACCTGCCTTTTTTTACAACAGCCATTAACCACTATGATCTGTGTCGTTTTAAGGAATGGGCTCACTAGACACTTACCCAATGACCCACGGGTCTAGGGACCACATTCTGAATTATATAATGCTGTGGCTTGCTGTCAGTAAGATAATACTATAGGGCCCAGATTATTGATTCGCACAGGGGCCAATAATGCTAAGATGACCCAAACTATGATCGTTCCTTCACAACTACTACTGCTACTACTATTACTACCACCACCACCACCACCACCACCACCACTACTACTACTTATAACTACTGCCACCACCACCACTATTACTACCACTACCACCACCACCACCATCACTACCACTATTACTACTATTACTATTGCTACCACTACTACTACTACTACTACCACCACCATCACCACCACCACCACTACTACTACCACTATCACCACCACCACCACCACCATCATCACTACCACTGTTACTATTACTACTGCTACCACTGCTACTACTTCTACTACCACCACTATTATTACTACTACCACCACCATCACCACCACCGTCACTACTACTACCACTACAACTACTATAACACTCACCACTACTACTTCTACTACAACCACCACCACTACTACTAACCCTTCTATTTGCCGGTATTTGTCCGGAGTCATTATCAATCAATCAACTTCTTTCTTGATCCAATCGATTGAACTCATCCTTTATAGATTTATTGTCATACCCCAGAACACTGGAAATCACCATTAGTTGAGTATCGTAAATGACTATTGGTAATGCTTTGACTGCCTGAAATATCTTTTCTTTTTTTTCTAGTTAAAATATAGATTTTCTCTACGGGCTCACCCTGTCCAGATAGCAGTAAGCGTACGCACACACACACAAAACGTGCACACATGTGCTGCTTGACAATCCCTTATAGGCTCACTCCGAAGTTTCAATCCCTGTGTCCCTATGTGTTTCAATCTAATAAAAGATGTAACATCTGCTTCAGTACTAAATCATGTATTTTTCGGTTTTAAATTTTATCAAAAATACAAATAGCATAACATCAAACACACACACGCGCGCATGCACACTATCAAAGTGTACATGTATTTTGCAGTTACACAAAATTATTCCTTTGTGGAAGCGAATAAAATAATATCCATTAGCTTAGAGCAATTAACTTAAACAGACACTGTTATATAAAAAATATCTACCGTCCCTATTGAATATCCGAGCAATGCCGTTGTTATAGTCAATGAAAACCATATGTATATTTGAATTTTTCGACAGCAAGGAATTGGGCATATATAGTCGGGGGCTCTAAGAGGGGATTTCAGCCTATACGCTGGTCCGGGACGCGAATTTTTTTTTTTCCACGAGAGTTCCAGACACTAGTTATGAACTCATTTGCATACAGCCAATCAGAGCTCAGCTATCAAACTAGTTTATGAACGCATAACAAGTGATGGGCGATAAGATAAGGTCACTTGGGCAAGGAATGACCATGCTTCTTTTCTCTTTTAATAATGCTTGTTGTTCTTGTTCTTGTTTCAACCATGGCTGCCTCTGCGTAGTTATTTGTGTTGTTGTTTACTTTGTAAAACAGTAAGGGAAGAGGGTTGCTAACACATCAGCCTCCACCCATATTTTTCCCATCCACATCTTTACCATATGAGGTCCTAACAAAATCTGGTAGTAGGTATAAATGCAAATCTATCTAATTACTTGGCTCCTAAAATTAGGCACAGCTTGGCGATCGGTCGGCTTACAATACCGTTGTTCGTCTTGAGTTTACTTGGTAGAGTGTGTTTTACCTAGAGAATGGTTGATTTTAGCACATTCACGAACGTTATGTTGAGCTTTCTTGACAACAAGGTGAAGGTGAGCTCTGACTGGCTATATGCAAATGAGTTCATAACTGGAGTCCGGAACTCTCGTGGGGAAAAAAATTTCGCGTCCGGGTCCCAGTGACCAATGAAGCGCTTGTGACTATCCGACAAACACCTCCTGGAGAAAAATATCTCGCAGCTCTCAAATTTCTTGTTTCGGAAAGAAGTCGTGTTCTGTCCTGCAAAACGTGTTATGGAGGCTCTGTATAATCTCTTAATATATTATTTTTAAAAAAAACAGAAAAAAGGCAGCGAGCGAGCAGAATCGTTAGCACCCTGGACAAAATACTTTGCAGTGTTTCGTCCGTCTTTACGTTCCGAGTTCAAATCCGCCGAGGCTGACTTTGCCTTTCGTCCTTTCGAGGTGGATAAAATAAGCTCCAGTTAACTCCAGGGGTCCATGTAATCGACTTACCCGTACCCCGAACTTGCTAGCCTTGTGTCAAAATGTGAAACCAATATATCATTCGAATTAATGATATTCTACGCGAAATAAACGGGAAAAATCTACGAAGTACCAACCAGCTGTTTATCGATTGCTTGCGAACTCGATCTAGTGCAAATCGATAAAGAACTTGTAAAGTTGAACAAAATTATATTTTAGGTACACATATTCCTCAGTTATACTGGGAATTATTTTTTATGCATCTGACTTAGTGGTTTCTTTCTTAGTGTATCGTTTATTTTGTGAAGCAGATAAACAGCCATATCCAACCAATTAATTTTTTTAGCTGTTTTTGATGTGGTTGGCTTACAGACACAACGATTTTGTCTGGAGACTCTGGGTGTACAGTTGTTTTATTTTCATATACCTAACTGTTGTTTTTGAATAACTGTTTGGATAAATTATAGTCCTTAACTTGATAGTTTTCATCCTTGTTGAACTTTCTCGCTAATTTGTTTGTAAAAATAAAATAATTCGAAGTACAACCGATATATATTTTTATGCTTAACTACCATTCGACAGGCTTTTGCAAGTTCTTATTGATATTATAATAGTTCCAGACTTCTAGGAATCATTTTTGCTGGATGAACGATTTTTTCACAATTTTTCTATACATAATTATTAATTTGTGCCGCATACAAGGAGCTGTGTATGGTCTGTTGACTCTTTACTTCCAGATGACTGAAGAAGGAGAATGAGAACCTCCATGTATGTATGTATGTATACACAAACACACACACACACACACACACACACACACACACACACACACACACATATATATATACATATATATATTTGTCCAATGCAATATAGCAATTTACGCCTTAAATCGCGCATACAAAGTATACATACTTAAACACACACACATATGTACATATGTGTTGATAGCATCTATGTTTTTCTTATTCCCGTTCTTTAATACGAAACAGTATTATAAGACGGCGAGCTGGCAGAATCGTTAGCACGCCGGGCGAAATGCTTAGCGGTATTTCGTCTGCTGTTACGTTCTGAGTTCAAATTCCGCCGAGGTCGACTTTGCTTTTCATCCTTTCGGGGTCGATAAATTAAGTACCAGTTATGCACTGGGGTCGATGTAATCGACTTAATCCCTTTGTCTGTCCTTGTTTGTCCCCCTCTGTGTTTAGCCCCTTGTGGGCAATAAAGAAATAAGAATCGTTAACGCGCTAGAAAAAAAAATGCTTAACAGCATTCCGAATTTACGTTCTGGGTCCAAATTTTACCGGGGTCGACTTTTCCTTTCGTTATTTTGAAGTCGATAAAACAAGTACCATTTGAGCACTGGGGGTCGATGTAATCTACCTACCCCCTTCCCCCAAATTTGCTGGCCTTGTGCCAAAAATTTGAAACCAATATTGATGCAGTGAGCCGAAAGAATCGTTAGCGCAGGAGTCAACTCCCAAAAAATTGCTGGCTTTGTGTTAAAATTTGAACCCAGTATGAAACGGTATTATTATTGGTGTTATCGATCGCTTTACTCTATATAAATCTCCTACTGATTTTTCATTTGTTATATTTTAATTTTGTTTGCCTCTTCTACTACTTGCTTTACTTTGGAAGCCCCACTAGTCAATCGCAGAAACCCTTATCAAGCTGTGCTATGCTCATTACCAAGACAATTCCCACAGCTAGTGCAATCAGTCGCTGTAACATAATAACGTAGAAATCACAGGACAGAATCGGTTGGCTGCCGTAAGCTGAGGAAACATTGGAAGATTAAAATTTGTTTTGTTGCACACGTGATACAAGGCGAGTTCCTGTTCTGTTAATGATCTAGTAGACATGCTGCTGTTGCTGCTGCTGCTGCTGCTGCTACAGATGATGATGATGGTGATATTGGTGGTGGTAGCGACGGCGTTGCTTGTAATGGTGTCGATGAAGCCGATGAAGATGATAGTGATTATGATTATGATGTTGTCATGATATAACAGAATCGGTAGCCAAACGGACAAAGAGCCCTGTTGCGTTCATTTTTTTTTTTTTTTTCTGAGTTCAAATCCCACCGAGGTCAACTTTCCTGAATGTTTTCGATCCAAAATTTCTACATAGATATAATAGGGGAGGCGGGGCTGTGTGGTAAGCTTACTTCCGAACCACATAGTTTCGGGTTCAATCCTACTGCGTGGAACCTTGGGCAAGTGTTTTCTAATCTAGCATCGGTAGGCGGAAACTGAAAGAAGCCCGTCGTATATATATATATATATGTGTGTGCGTGCGTGTGTGTGTGTGTGTTTGTCTTTATATCTGTGTTTGTCCCCCTATCACCACTTGACAACCGGTGTTGGTGTGTTTACATTCCTGTAACTTAGTGGTTCGGCAAAAGACCGATAGAATAATACTAGGTTTAAAAAATAAGTCCTGGGATCGATTTGTTTGATTAAAAATCTTCAAGGCGGTGCTCCAGCATGGCCGTGGTCAAATGATTGAAACAAGTAATAGAATGAGATAATAAAGAGTATAATTTTTCAGACTGATTACGAAAACCATTTGCACTTTTGAAGGAATTAATAATAAAAAAGCTCTGAAACCTTAAAGATTTAATATTTTGGAATTTCGGCAATGCATGTCGTACGAGTCGACACGTGTTACTTTATGTTGTAATACGTCGCAATACCGATTAATTTTGAGGAATACGTCTCAGATCGGTTCTATCATGATCCATTGTATGTGGAGATTGTGGCGAGCCTATTCCTATATTCTTGAGGTGCCAGACTATGTTCTTTGGTATAGAACAGTGAAGCACAGCATCGAATTTGTCAACTCAGCAGATGGAATCTACACGCAACAAGTTGAACGTAATTGGAAGTACTTTACAACGGCCAAATAAATAGTGCCGTGGTATTCATCGTTTTATGATTGACTCTTACTTCCGTGAGTTTATACAGTGGTACAGACACAGATATTGTGACTTCTTTCAGAAAATGCTGTACTACATTACCAAATTTCGGTTTTCAAAATTTCTTTGTCGTTTTGTTTCATTTTCATAATTTGTTCTCTGTTTTTTTTTTAATCATTCATTAACTATTTTTCATCGTTAATGATTCTGTAACAACTTTATTATTAATTCCTAACAAAACAACGAATAATCAAAAACAAAAGCAAAAACAAACAATAACAAGGGGCAAAGGTCTCCAAAAACAAAAAAATAATTAGAGACAACATGTGTGTCGAGAATGGTTGCATTTCATTGGCTGAAATACAAAAAATTTTCAATATTTAAGCTTTAATAGCATTTTTTCTATTCTTTTTATTTTTAATTTCCCTTCAAATGATTTTCGTAATTAGAGTAAAATAAACTACATCTCTGTGGAAATTTTCTAAAAATTTGTATCTGGTGTGACATATCAAAAAATTCACTTTTTCATTTACCTTTCAGAAATCGATAAAATAAAATATTAATCAAGTACTGTATATAATCATTTTGTTCGATTGTATTTATTAGTAATAGTAGTAAAATAAAACTTTGATATTACGTGTTTACTTAATCACTGTTATATCATATGGTTATTTTATTTGGTTATGTACACGTGTGTATATATATATATATATATATATATATATATATATATATATATATATGTATGTATGTATGTATGTATACGATTATATATGTATATGAGTGGTTATATGTGTCCGCGTTTGTGTATGAGAGAGTATGAGTGCACGTGTGTGTGTAGTTTTGGGTGTGTGTGTATGTGTGTGTGTGTGTACTACGTTAATTGTACCCTACTTCGGACTTGTACACTGAATTGGCCTGAGGAAAGTTCATTGGCATTTCTCTACTTCATAGCTTTGTGTGACTAAGCGTGTAATGTTGATGACACTCTGCCGCCTCTAATTCACGCAGCCTTCACACATACAGGCAATACAATCCAACAGAAACGTACAGATACATAAGCAAAACCGTATATACATACGTGCGTACATACGCCTATAATACACACGGTGAAAAGTTTGGCGAAAATTTCTGGTCACGTTTGTTAGTTAATTTACGAAAGATATATAGATCTGGATACTAAACACTGAATACATATATACACAGATTTGTGGGGGGTGTATTTTTCGGTGTCTATTTACATTGTGTGGAGAGGATGCTTCCGAGTTAAGGAAACTGGTCAACTTATTCCTGGAGTGTATAGGAGACAGTGATGTTTGAAATTGGCAAGGATTGAGTTTGGAGCAGGTTGTGCAAATATCTTGGTCTTCTGGATGTTTATTGTCAAGCCGAAGCGATCATATGCCTTTTTGGAGTTGTTGATAGATTCCTGCAAGGAATTTCTTGGAGTATGGCAGTAAGGTACATGGAGAACAGGATCCGAGGTGACCATGTCGCTTTTGGAAAACTCTTTCGGTGTGCCTTTGGAAACAAGGACCTGAAACTACAAACTAAACTCACACTATATATAAGCCGTGGTCGTTTCCGCCTTATTTTATGGTTGTAACACGTGAATCTTGTACCACTGGGATGTTCGAGAACTAGAGCGATTCCATTTACAAAAACTGCGGTATCTTATCAACATGAATGAAAAGATAGGGTCATCTAAGGATAGGAGAGTGCTTTTTTTTTTTTGCTGTTGTTTAACCTCAGTTCAAGTGCGATCGAGTAATCTAACATCGATGGCCTTCCAACAATCATAAAATTGTCTTATTTTATATGCAGAAAATCAAGGTTACATTTAAGAGTCTTTCTTAAGACGGTAGAGTGAGATTTGAAACAAATCTTTGCTCCTACTTACAGTAGATCGAGTGACTAGTCAGTATATCAATGTGTGAAGCTATAGATAAATATATACCACTCAAATCTTCGGTATGCTACAATTTATGTCTTGCGAAAAAGAAAGAAAGAAAAACTTTGTTTAATCACATGTACGATGAATTCACTCGAGAAAAGAATGTTATAATTCTAAGGTGGCTAAATTTTTCGACGACGATAACGAAAGCAGTAATAGATTGAACAGAGAACGGGGAGAAAAGTAAACAGATAAATTGAAAAGGAAGAACTGTCTGGAAAGTGCAGCAGGATTTTAAATATTTAATTGAATTTCCGAACTTAATTCAGAGAACCATTGGAAATAATCATCCGTTTGACAAACTGTCACGAATCCTTTTATTTAATAATAATAATAACAACATCAACAACAACAACAATAATAATAATAATAATAATAACAATAATAATAATAATAATAATAATAATAATGAAGAGAGGTAAAGGTGGAACGTGGGCTGATTAGCGCACGGGAGTCCATCAACATTGAAAGAAGAAATATGGCAGAATATTTGGTAGACAGCAAACGAGAACTGTTACAGTATGCTGCTAGTGCAGAAGGATTTAACAAAAATGGACTTGAGTGTGCTCATTAATTTCGATCCAGAATAGCCAATGAGAGGGAAGAAACCCTACTACGTATGGAATTACATGGTCAGTTCCACCGTGAAACCAACAAATTAAAAGACCAGGGAGCATCATAGATGTGGCTCGACAAGAGTGACATAAAAAAGAATACTGAAAGCCTAATCATCGCTGCCCAGGTTCAGGCATTGAATACTAACTCAGTGAAAAAGAATATACACCACACAAGTGCAACGCACCTCTATAGAATGTGTGGGAAGAGGGTTGAAAGTGTGACTCAGATTGTTGGCTTGTGAAAGTCATGCGTAGACAGAGTACAAGCGTAGACATAACAAGGCAGCCCAAAACCTCCACTGGTTACTATGCCGTAAGTATGGGTATGAGGTTACGGGTGCTTGGTACACTGGGACACTGACATGTACTAACCTTCTCAGACAGAACAGACTTGTGGGTAATGGTAATTAAGGAATGACTCTACGCTCCCCACAACTCCAGAACTCCAGAACTGCAACCTCACCGTCGGTTGCAGTTCAATGTGATACTCAGGCCATACAGACAGACAGACAGACAGACAGACAGACAGACAGACAGAAAGACAGTCCGATGATGGCTCCACTGGCAGAAACTTCGAACTCACAGTTAATACTATCTCTGTAAAAGAATGATAAATTTGTACTCTACAAAAATATGGAG
>NC_068998.1:12441949-12444449 GCF_001194135.2 Octopus bimaculoides | reverse complement strand
ACTTATGTCGTCCGCCTTCTGTCTTACCTTTTCTGTCTTCTTTTTCCGTCTGTAATCTGTCTACAGTTATCTGTTTTAATTTGCCTTTTGTCTTCTACCATATTCTGTATTTTTGTCTGACTTCTGTCTTCTATCCTTTCTCTTTGTTTGTGCTTTGTCTTTTGTCATCTCCCTTCGTCTGTCTCTTGTCTTCTGTTTTTTTTTAATCACTTCTGTCATTTCCTTGTCTATCTTTTGTCTTTTGTCACCTGTTCTCTGCTGTTTTCGCACGCGCGCGTGTGCCTCTCTCTGTGTGTCCGTGTGTATGTGCGTGTCCCCGTGTGTGTATATATGGGTATATATGAGCGTGTGTGCCTGTGTGCTTCTGTGTGTGTATGTATGTGCATTTATGTGTGCATCCTTCTGTGTGTGTGTGTTTGTGTATGTTTGTGTGTGTGTGTGTGTGTGTGTGTGTGTGTGTGTGTGTGCCTCTGCGTGCGTGTGTCATATATCTTCTGTCTTTATCATCTGCCTTATGGCTTCTCTCTTCATCTGTCATCAGTTATCTGACGTTTTCTATCATATTTTATCTTCTAAACTGTCTCCTCATCCCCTCTTTCCCATTCACCCCCTCTTCTCGTTCAGTGTTGTTATTGTTCATGAATACCCCCAGATTCTGGAATTGTGTGCCTCAGACTCTACTATCCAATGTGTTCTGATTTTCAAGATAGTCGTGGGGCGGCTGTCCCCAAATTGTCTGTCCCCACAGATTAGCCGTCATTGGTTGGTTGGTTGGCTTTGTGTTACCAACAATATCACTAAACCAACGAGCCAATGAAAGACACATTACGTAGTGATGGCATTAGTAATACAAGAGTGTAAACAATAATGGTGAAGATACATACATTGAGGGTGTTGGTGATGGTGATGTTTATGATGGTGGTCACCCAATACTGTTGGCGGCGTTGGTGGTTGTCCAGTGCTTACAGTATCCATATTATTTATGATGTTTTTGGTATCATTATTTAGCTCCAAATCCAATTTGATCTCGCAGAGCTATAATAAAATATATTCTAGTCTTCATCACCATGTTTTTAAGGATATGTAGGACTAGTGCATATTTTTTTATCTATGTTATCCTTTTGTAAGACAATTGGGTGTGATTTTAGAGAGATTTGTTTGCTATTTCTAGCAGGTAAAGGGCGCAGGCTAAGACTGTGTTTGTGGTGCTAGTAGACTGGTGTTAGTATTAGTGATGACATCTTTAGCAATGTTTGCGTTGATGGTCATAACATTATTGCTGTTACTATCAAAGCTATTGTTATTGTTGTTGTTGCTACTGTTGTCGTTAGTGTTATGCTGGTTGAGAAAGGTTTTATGGTAGTAATGCGTCGTGTATGCGATTGCTCGTGACATGTATGACAAACTAAATTGAAAACACATCGGTGTACAGAGAACAACCGAATGAACACAAGAAATACATTCACATATACACACACACACCTACATATACATACAAAAACGCATACACACATACATACATACATACATACATACATACATACATACGCTAAACTATTGAGAAATCTGCAGTTACTCTGTCCAGATTACAAGTTCAGGTTTATACCTGCAATTATTGGGGCAGTGGGATATGTAACACATTGCCTAAATACCAATCTTGAGAAATTAGGTTTCTCAAAACCAGAAAGAAGAAAGCTGATTCAAAGACTACAGATTCAATCCATCATTGGAAATGTAAAAATCTGTAAAACATTCCAGAAGGTTATCATTTAAGTATATATGAGCATGTCTAGATATGCAAGTATTTGCATCAGAATACATATAGAAAACAAAATATACACATCTGCACATATACATACATTCATACAAAAATACCCTGTTGTTGATGTTGAAATTCCAATGAAGGAACCTCGGATCTGGGTTAGAAACCGGCTCTTTCTCTATTGGTAAGAAATCTTGATATAAAGCTGAATAATGACATACATACATATATACATATTTCTATGGTAGATATCACTTACGTGATTAGCAGCTACCCCAGAACGTCAAGTTACTACCCCGCTAAGCGACACGACGTTATCGCAAAAAACAATATACAATGCCATTCAGAATAAAGACTGTCCTGAAATAAATATATCTCTTTGTTATTGTATACATACACAAACATCAACACGAGGAACACTGATGACCCATGACTCATTTTCGTCAAAACATGTCAAGTGATAGCATAACAGGCCAGATGTTGTTGCTTGTGACAGACAAGGAAAAGTATATACCGTCATAGAGATCAGCTATCCTGCTGATGTGAATATCTCTTTTAAAATCAAAGAGAAAGAGGATTACTATAGAAAACTACTCTGAAAGCTCAAGCTTCTATATCCAGAATTATATGGTTGGGAAGCAAGCTTCTTACCACACAGCCACGTTTGCGTATATATATATATGTGTGTGTGTGTGTGTGTGTGTGTGTGTGTGTGTGTGTGTGTGTGTGTGTGTGTGT
>NC_068998.1:12433137-12441697 GCF_001194135.2 Octopus bimaculoides | reverse complement strand
TTTGTATGCATGCACCAACACATATTAGTGAACACGTCCATGTATTAATACACACCCACCTCCATCCAAACACACGTAACCTCATAGCTAAAACTGTCCACTAATCACTGATATTTACTCTGGACACCCTGACGACGTCGTCTTTGTTCAGCTTGACCATTGTAATGTGTCTACCACAATGGAATTTTGGCCATTCGCTTGTGTCACTCTGCAGCTGGCGGCCTCAACACTGCATTGGACAAGCGATTTGACAACCAATACTCTCAGCGATTCTTCATTGCTACTACTACTACTACTACTACCACCACCACCACTACTACTACTACTACTACTACTACTACTACTACTACTGTTACTAGAACTACTGCTACTACTACCACCACCACCACCACCACTACTACTACTACAACTAACACTACTACTACTGCTGATGCTGATTCTGCTACTACAGATGCTGCTGCTAATGATGATGATGGTGATGATGATGATGATGCACACTGAAGAAAATTAACTGGATGTGTTGCATAAGAGGGTCTCAAGATATGAGCAAGAACGTAAACGCACAATCTTCTCGCATTCGACGCATGATACACAATATTCGAACGAAAGATACATCCTTCACGCAAACTCAATTTGTAAACAACACATACACACAACCACCACAGACTACTCAGTATGTAAACAACACGTTATCCTCCCAAACAATAAACAACTTATAGAACCCCCAGACAGTACATCCCCGACTACAAACACATTATCCAACATCTAAATAACACTTCATCACCCAAATAATACACAATATTGTATTGCATATACAATATGTCTTCTTTTCGTATACGATAAGCAAAGGAGACACAATTCCCGCAAACAACACACAATAGTTATAGATCAAACATCATTCACATAACTAAATGATATAGCAATTATGCGGCTTTCAAATACTTTCTTTATTAGAACACATTTAGGTACAGTGGATTTGTTTTTGTCTTTGTGGTCTAGACTCATTTCGTGTTTCCGGATTCAACCATTAAGTAAAGTACTAGTTAAAGAGTTCAGGATTGTGGGCGATATTATTGACTGTTCCCAAACAAATTATGTGGTTTTGTGCCAGAAATTATTATTAGTCTGAAAAGTTCATAAGCTTACCATGAAGGAGTGATGCTAGAGTTGTGAGATCTTGCGTACATTAATTTCAATCCTTCTTATTAAAAACTGCATTGTTTATTTCCTGGTAAACTGACATCGGACTGTTCCAAGAAGACATGATGTCATCACTACTGCAACACTGGTCCCCAGCCAAGTGTTTTTTCGTGTTGCGGAACAGATGGTAGTTAGATGGGGCCAAATCAGGAGGATTGGGAAGGTGCTCAACCAGTTCAAAGCCACAGCCATGCACAACAGCCATTGAAGCCAAGGGTTTGGGTGCTGGAGCTTTGTCCTGATGAAATAAGAAACCTTTCGTCAGTTTTCCTGGCCGTTTTATCTTGATAGACTTTCGTAACTATCTCAGTAAGTTGGCATAGTACACTCCATTGATGGCCTGGCCCTTTTGAAGATAGACAAGAAACACAATGCCTTTCGCATTTAAAAAGACTGGAGGACATCCGTTTCTCCAGAGATGAAACAAATTTGGCCTTGTTTGGAGCAGGTAAGGAGGAGAGTTTCTCCTGCATCGATTGTCTTTTCGTCTCTGGTTCGATTGATGAGCCCAACACACATCCTGGCTTAGGAAACGTTTAAGGAAGCCAGCTGAATCTGCCCCAAACAATCTTAGATTTTCCCGTGGTGTGATCAGTTTAGTGCACTTTTTACCAGTTGCCACAAAACGTGGCACCCACTGAACAGAAACTTTCGTCATTCCAATCCATTTTGCAAAATATTCCCAAATCTCTCACGAGATATGCTAATAGCATTGGCTATTTGATTTATAGTCAATCGCCTGTCATCCATCACCATGTGGTGAACGCGATCAATGTTTTCCTCAATGGTGGCAGTTACAGGATGTCCAAACTTCGAGTCATCTTCAAGACTCTTCTCTCCATCCCTAAATCCAGCTGCCCTCTTTTGCAGTGTTGATAAAGCTGGAGTGTCGTCCCCTAATGTACAACCATGTCATCATGAATGTCCTTTTTCTACAGTACTTGATGACACGACGATACCAAATTTTGTCCATTTTCAAGAGAAGTTGCTAGCAAAATACTCTGAAACCTTTTTAAACAGTTAGATAGTTTACCTGGATAGGAACAATGCAATTGAAAGCAAGGGCCTATGAGCTGGAGCTTTGTTCTGATGAAATAAGAGAGGTTGAAATAAACGCATGCAGAATATCACACATCTAAGCGTCACTCCTTCACAGTCGGCCTATGAACCTTTCAACCCCACCTCGTGTAACCATACTACACTTGGATTAATATATATTTGTGTGTCTGTGTTTGTCCCCCCAACATCGCACCCCCAAATTGCTGGCTTTGTGCCAAAAGAATTAGAAAGCAACATTATGCACCACTAATTTCTAAAGTAGACATCATACAATGTTGGAGAAGGGAGGAAAAAAGCAATTTCTCGGTTGATTGTTTGTTGTTGTTGTTGTTTCACTTGATCTCTTCATACGTGTAATTATTAAGAAAATGCAGAAGAAAAATAAAAACAAATAATCGTTGCTTAAGCTGAAAGTAACAAGGGCAGTAGGACATTAATAGCGAAAATAATAAGATTAACAGTAAGAATAAAGGATAGAAGTAATTGTAAAATCAATACCAACTGTAATGACCAGAATAATAATTGCCAGTAGTGATGAGGAGAGGAGGTAGGTCTACCATATATCGATCCTACTACGTGATTATTACTTTATCTGATTGAGTCCAGGTGGATGAAAATCATGTTGACCTCGGTGAGGTATAAACATCCGGAAGAAATATCGCAACGCATTTTGTCCGACACTCCAATAATTCTGCCAATCCACTGCCCTTAGAACAGTGACACGGCTGCTGTCAGTTTGATGTCTAATACTACGACGGTGACCTCGTCCGCGTTTATTAACACAGACCTTCCGCATCCTAGTTTGCGCGGGTTGCCCTTCGACGTCACCTGTTTCCACAGTAGTGGCTCAACAGTCAGAACATACAAGAAGGGACGAGAGGGGACAACCTTGATATGTCTTCTAAACTATACATTCCTCTTAAGGTTTTTTTTCTTTATTTCCTAAAAATATCTTTGTCTTTGGTTTCGTAACACAGGACAGTATGATGACATTTCGAAAGGATGCACGTTTGCTTCCCTGGTGGTGCTAACTGTGAAACAGCGGGGGTTATTCTTCGGTGTAAGAATGATGTTCTAAATAGTCATCCATGATATGTATTTAAAGTTTAATTTTTTCGTGCTTCTTCGACCATCTGTTGTTGGTGATGACAGAATTTTCCTTTTATTATTGATGAAGTGTTTAGTTTTAATGCAAACATTATGCGATATATCTAAAAGCATTATACAGTGCACCCTTTTTCTACATACACAATCGAATGTGATTTCAGGTAGCTATTTCAAGCGGGTCTAACATTCATCTGAAAATATTCTAATTGGCTCGGCTCCCTCGTTATTGCTTAACTTATTGTAGATATCTATATATTTTCTGTTTTCGTTTTGATTCTTCGTTTTATTTCTTTGTGTCAGATCTCAAACTGGTTGCCGTAAATTATATTTCCATTGTAACTCTTAATATATCTTGCTTTTAGTATACTTCCTTTTCAACTCAAGAAAACTGAAACAAATGTCTCTCAAAGTCGTACACCTACTCTTCCAACCTCCCCCTCACTCACATTCATTTTGTTTTCCCATCATTTCTTTTTCTAAATATTCAACTTGTAGTATTCAACTGTGACAAGTTCACTTCAACAATATATCAAATTATTGTTATCAGCGATTCTATTTATTTATATCTCTTTTTTTTTTCCTTCGGGATATCATTAATGTCAAAGATAATCTTCACTTCTCAGTTACCCTTAATATTGTGCAATATTTTCTTGTAAGACTCTTTTTTTATTTTCACCAAATTTCTGATCCAATTATATTCTTGCTCTAACGTCCGTAAAGCTTTCTAAAAAATACAATCTATATTCATTATCAACGACTTCTTTATTCATCTCCTTTGTCACTATTGCAATATCATAGCAGATTCTCTTTTCTAAAGATCTTATAATTTCTATATTGGTAGGGAGTCCACAGAATTCTTCACGTCATTTAATTACAGCTCATAACAGAATTAAAATTTCAAATCCTTCCGAGGCCAACATTGCCTTTCATTGTTTCGGGGGTCAATAAAATAAATTGTTAGTTAAGTACAGGATCGATAAAATAAAATGCAAGTCAATTACTGGGGACTGCCCCTCCCTTCATAATTTCTGGTCTTCTGCTAAAATTATAAATGATAATAATTATTATTTTTAAAATTCTTTCTTGACAACAATTAATAAACGAAGTGCAGCAACAATTAAAATAAACGCGTCGTTTTAAGAAAACACGCCCTCTAATGTTGCATCACAGAAATAAATATGATTATATCTTGGGTGTGATATTTCTTTTACAATTATTTTGTAAAGAAAACATTTCTGAAATACACGTTTGACTTTACGTGTAGATTTAATTCTTTGTAATGCGTCACTCTCTTCGAAACTTTGATTGTGTTTTATGTTGTTCATGTTAAAGATACTGGTATTTTCGCCAACATCGCTTTTGTTTGCTTATGAAAAAGTCCAATTCGAGTTGAGAAAATATTTCTAAAAATTATGAAAAGTAAATGAAAATTGCTACATCACAAACAACTGAATTGTTAAAGGCTCGTATCCCGTGCTCAGCGCATATACAGTCACTATATCTAATTTACTGGTTCTGTCCAACTTGGGTATAAATACGTACCTGAGTGTGTATACAGATTTTGACAAGACTTCAAACATGAACCCAGCGTGGTGGCCTTTATAAAATAAAATACAATGTGTAAACAGCTAAATCACAAAAACAAAGGAACAAAACACAAGAAATAATACCCCAAAGAGAGTAAGCTTCCGAGGGTCGCTCGTACAAACCTCACAGAACCATTTGCTCTGATCACTAGGGCAAGTATCCTCCACCTCTCACTATCTTCCTTTCTCAATTTACAGGCGCTATATATATATATATATATATATATATATATATATATATATATATATATATATATATATATATATATATATATGTCTGTAAATAATGTGTGACAATTATTCGGTAGCCATGATAAACTCCGAGTTTCGGATGCCGGGGCGGAAACCCACGCCACCATCTCTTCAGTTACCTGGCCATCGAAGAATGCTATTTATTCCGTGAATCATTACCCTCAGTAGCTTATCCATACGACTACTTTACCTTCCTTCACTCACACGCAAACATATACACACATACACACACACATACACATACACACCCATACAGAAAGAAAGAGAGAGACACACACACACACACATGTACACTTTCTTTCTCTCTTTCTCTCTTATCCTGTATCGGTCTCTCTCTGTCCATTACGAAAGCAAATATTATATAATACCTTAACATATTTAGAGTTAAAAGCATTCTTCGATGGCCAGAAAACTGAAGAGATGGCGGCGTGGGTTTCCGCCTCGGCATCCGAAACTCGGAGTTTTATCATGGCTAACGAAAAATTGTCACGTATTATTTACAGATAAATTCCTCTATTTACATAATATCGAGGTCTCTTTCTTTCTTTTGTTGTCTTACCTTTTTCTATCAATATATATATATATATATATATATATGTGTGTGTGTGTGTGTGTGTGTGTGTGTGTGTGTGTGTGTGTGTGTGTGTGTGTGTATGTATGTATATACGAGTCCACATATGCGTGTGTATTGACTCATATATACGTGTACTCTTTCTACTGTATAGATAAACATTATATGTGTAAGTGTATAATATATATGTGTGTGTATGTATATCTGTGTGTGAGCGTGCATATGTGTGTGTTTATATATAGATGGAAACATAGATAAATAAATGCAATTAGTAAAAAGGAGAAATGTAATAATAACTGAGAGAGCGATAAAGAAGCATATAAATTCATTAAAAAGGTGAAAACATGGAAATGAAAGCAAAACACGGAAGATTTTGCAAAAAGTAGAAATTAACCCCGTGAGGCCATTTTAGAAGTCTTGGAATTCTGGGATAACTATCGAGTGATCTAATTCCTAATCTCTTATCTGCTATCAAAGATCCAGCTTTCGATACCTACGAAACACAAACTGTAATGAAATTATTCTCTGAGAAGTATTTTTGGTTTTCTTAGTTATTCAACCAAAATCGATTGATAGCAATACTGCCTTTTTAAAGTGTAAGTTCAAAGTTAATGCCATCAAATTAAATGTGGCACATTTTACCATTTTTATTATTTCGAAGAAAGGAAATAAAGTTTGAGAGACTAAAATAATCGAAATAAAAGCTTTTCATTCAGAATAATGGTCTAATCTAATAATTTTTTAACTCTAAATATGTTAAGGTATTATATAATATTTGCTTTCGTATATATGTTTGTGTGGGACAGTGAGAGACCGATACAGGATAAGAGAGGAAGAGAGAAAGAAAGTGTACATGTGTGTGTGTGTGTGTCTCTCTCTCTCTCTCTCTCTCTTTCTGTATAGGTGTGTATATGTGTGTGTGTGTGAGTGTGGGAAGGTTAAGTAGTCGTATGTATAAGCTGTTGAGGGTTATGATTCACGGAATAAATACTAGCATATCACTGACTGACGTTTTGCTGTGTCAGTGAGAAAATCGATACCTGACACTACTTTATCTCAGATAGGTGGGTGAGAAGTTGCAAGCGGCAGGAGATCTATTCCTCTTGGGGGTAAATTTGAACTCTAAACAGACAAAAACACAGCAAAGTAGCCTTGGAGCCTTGCAATTATAGACCTGGTCAAATGTAATTTTTCTGATACTCCTAATTGAGTTGCATTGTGTCATAAGAGCTGATGCTTATATTGAAGTAACGCAGCATTAAGCAAATAGAAGAAAACCTTTTCCCGAGGTAGGACAGCAATTTATTTATATAACTGTTTATTTGTCTATACATATAAATACTTAAACATGCAACATAACAACAATAACAACAACAATAATGGTTTCAAATTTTGGCCCATGGCCAGGAAGTTTGGGGAAAGGGTAAGTCGATTACATCAACCCCAGTACTCAACTGGTACGTATTTCATCGACCCCGAAAGGGTAAAAGACAAAGTCGACCTCGGCGGAATTTGAACTCAGAACATAAGGACGGACGAAATACCGCTAAGCATTTTGCCCGGCGTTGCTAACGAGTCTGCCAGCTCGCCGCCTTAAACGGTTCGAATTTTGGCACAAGACAAGAAAATTCTGGGATGGAGACAAGTCGATTACATCGACCCCACTGCTTAACTGAAAGGATGAAAGGCAAAGTCGATCTCAGTGGAATTTGAACTCAGAACGTAAATACGAACGAAATGCTTAGCGGCACTTCGTTCGGCGTGCAAACAATTCTGCCAGCTCACCGCCTTAATAATCCCTTCCACTACAAGTACAAGGTCTGACATTTTATGGAAGGTGGCTAGTCGATTACATCGATCCCAATACTCAACTGATAGCTATTTTATCGACCCGAAAGGATGAAAGGCAAAGTCGACCTCGGCGGAACGTAGCGGCAAACGAAATACCTATTTCGTTATTGCCCACAAGGGGCTAAACATAGAGGGAACAAACAAGAACAGACGAACGGATTAAGTCGATTACATCGACCCCAGTGCGTAACTGGTACTTAATTTATCGACCCCGAAAGGATGAAAGGCAAAGTCGACCTCGGCGGAATTTGAACTCAGAACGTAACGGCAAACGAAATACCGCGAAGCATTTCGTCCGGCGTGCTAACGATTCTGCCAGTTCGCCGCCTTAAGAATAATAATAAAATAATCCTTTCTTTTACAGGCACAAGATCTGAAATTTAGTGCGAGGGGAGAAGTCGATTACGTCGACTCCAGTGCATAACTGGTACTTATTTCATCGACCCCGAAAGGATGAGGCGAAGTCAACCTCGGCGGAAAGCCAATAATTGATGAGACTCAAGACATTGCGTTGACATCAATAGCCCATATTCTTTTAATAGATGGTGTTTCTGATTAAAAGGGGCATTTCTTATTCATTTATTAGTAGTTCTTGTTACTTGGCGCTGAGTTGAGGGATTCTTCTAGTCTTCACCGGATGTAACTGATAGGGCTTCTGGGTTGCATGGCTAGCTATTGTCAATGTGCAGGGAGAAATTTCATTAGCCGACGCATGAGTTCTGCTCAGTGGCACACTAGGGCGGAAAACATCCATGATTTGTTGTTGTTGCATTTGCATTTTCAGACTTGCGATGCAAAAAGCATTTAGAAGGAAAAGAAGTATTATTATTATTATTGTTCTTTTGTTATTGCTGCTGCTGTTGCTGTTGTTGTTGTTGTTGTTGTTGTACTTATTATTATTATTATTATTATTATTATTATTATTATTATTATT
>NC_068998.1:12424870-12432602 GCF_001194135.2 Octopus bimaculoides | reverse complement strand
GAATCATTAGTACGCTAGGGGGAAATGCCTAGCGGTATTTTGTCTGTTTTCACGTTCTGGGTTCAAATTCCGCATTGGTCGAATTTGCCTTTTATTCTTTCAGAGTCGATAAATTAATTAGCAGTGAAAACCTGGAGCCGATGTAATTGACTAGTACCCTCCCCCAAAATACTAGGCTTTGTGCCTTTAATAGAAATTCTTATCATTATTATTATTATTATTATTATTATTATTATTAACGTGACGAGCTGGCAGAATCGTTACCAGGCTGAGCGAAATGCTTGGCGGTATTCCGACCGTCTTCACATTCTGAGTTCAAATTTCACCGAGGTCGACTTTGTCCTTCATCCTTTCGGGAGCAATAAATTAAATACTAGTGAAACACTCGGATCGATTTAATCGACTAATCCCCACTTTCAGGCAAAATTTCAAGCCCCCGTAACTTAGCGGTTCGGCAAAAGAGACCGATTGAATAAGTACTAGGCTTCCAAAGAATAAGTCCTAGGGTCGATCTGCTCGACTAAAGGCGGTGCTCCAGCATGGCCGCAGTCAAATGACTGAAACAAGTAAAAGAGTAAAAGAGTAGAAAGGATTATTATTATTATTGAGTGAGAGAGCAGTGCATGCCATCAAAGTGATACTGGTATAAAATATACGAAGCCCAGTATACTCATTATGACTACCCGTCTGATAAGAGCACACCAGGCACATGCATCACAACCATATGTGCGCGACATGATGATCTCATCTCAAGATGAACAGCGGACGATCTTGCAGGTGGAGCTCAATGATAATTTTCTTCAGGTCGAGTACCCGTCTCACTCAAAAGGTCCCTGGATAAGGTTTGTTTAAGGATGTTGAATGAAATTCCCATGTTTCCAGAGGTGAATTATCTAAACCCCAAAGAATTCCTCTCAACACATTGCTATAATGCTCGTGATCAGAGATGCACATATAGTTGACTACCGAAGGACATGCTCAACTAGTTAAGGTCAGCAAATGACCTGCAAATCTATGGTATTGAGCAGAATATTTCTTGTAGCACATCTTTTATACAAAGACAAAACAATGTACATGATAATACTTCCAATCAGTAAGATCAGAAGCCATGAGAGCCAGTACCTGGTACAGTATCAGGGCATTTATCATTATTATTATTATTATTATTATTATATGTTTGACTTTTGCTTTGTATTTGCACACGTTGACTCCAAGTCTCACCCAGAGACCTCAAGAGACAGCAAGTTAGAAGTTCAAGTTGGTGTTATAACTAGGGTGCCATATATATGGTTTTGTACAGTGTATTCTTCTAGAGAATGTCTGTCAAAACATAAGTAAATTAGAATTTTATTTTAAAAGTAATTTGATTATAAGATGACAGTCTAATGTTAAGATGACAGTAAAAGGTTTTTGTTGTTATGTACATTTAAAAGTATTTTAAAGAAAGTTCCAGACTACTTCAGTGGTGTAGAGCTCATTTGGCGTTCGTTTACACAATGTATCCTGTTAATTTATAGCCTAACTCTGTTTCAATATACAAATACATTATTTGTTCCAAACCCAACACTATAGTTCACAGGACAAAGCGAGACAAATGAGTTGACAAACCTCAATTCAATAGTTAGTTTTAATGGAGTATAAGGATGGCAAAGTATATAAAGCACCCTCCACAATTGTCAGAATCCTAAACTGTCACATATTCCTAAGTCCCATTTAAGTAGATATTTTCGGAGTCAAATCTTTCAGTAAATAAAATGAAGAAATGCATCTATTACATCCCCGAGGGGAAGATGTTTAATTATATTTGTATGTGATAATCTTAGAGACGGTTTATTATTATTATAACTGCTTCATTATAATCCATATTGTAAGAAAGGGAAAAGAGAAAAAGGATGCGTATTTTTGTGCCTCGACAATCTAACCAGATATCAATGTAACCTGAAGGACATCCAAGTTGAAAACATCAGCGTATCTCAAAATTTCGATCGCTTAATAATCGAGCATTATAATCCTTTGTTTCTTTTGTCTATTCTTATTTCACTTAGTTTTATTTCACAAATTACTTTATTGTAAGGCTAAAATATATTTCATAAGGCGAATTAACTGCTTTTATCACGTCTTCTTAGTTTTTTTTAATATCTAAGAGGATTCGATCTCAAAGCTATAAGTCGCCGAATCCACCAAACTACAATTTATTCATTTAGTCCTTCTCATATGATAACAGAATTAACCTTCAAAAAAGTTATGTATGAAATTAAACATAAGCCTGTGATTGGTTTTCTACTTGGTCGCTTCACCTGTTAGGATTAGTAACTAAATCCTCATTAAAATGCACCTTATTTAAAAGAAATGGAAGAACACATCGGATAACGGAGTAACAAGTTGCTCATGGCAGGGATGTCATAATTTTCAATAAGAGCCGAAAATAATGTAAAAACACAAAACAAAAGTACACATGTACTTTCAGCAATTACTATCATAAAGTTAAGTATTAACGAATGATTTGATGGGAAGCTGTAACGCTTATCCCGGAAGTAATCATTTTACTTGCTTTGCATCACCGTTTAGTGCCGTAAACGAATTGAAATTGATACAAGGAATTGATACTGGTTCCAAACCTGGATTCACTCAGAATTTACACCATCGATATTGTTCTTATCAAGCTACACACCATTAAATTCGGGTGAGAGCATTTCAGGTTTACATGGCAATAGAATCACAAAGTTATGCTCATACAGGTCAGTTGACACGTCATCAATGAGTTTTATTCTCAACCCCTCTATCTCTCTCAAACCTTTTCTCTCTATCTCAGTCTTTGTCTTTGTTTTTCTCCAATGCCGAGGAAGAAATATGCATTAAGTATACTGCATAGAGCTCAATACTGCGCTAATATACGTATATTTGATGTTTCATTGCACAACACTTTAGTCGAGGAACTGATGCAGCCAATTGTCTATTACGGTTTGATATTAAAAATCAATGGAAATTTATGCAGTATATTTTTGCCGCAACTAGACAAACAGATCCAACATGTAATAAACACACACGCATACATATACACACTAAAATGCACACATATACACTCAAACGCATACATTTTCATGCATACATATACAAACATACTCATACACCTATACATATAAACAGAGAGCACACACACTTATATAAAGCAAAGACAAAAAAAATAGAAATATATAAAAAAATACTAAACGAAGAAACGATTACATCTAGTTAAGTGATGATGCATTTTTAGACCAATTGTAGATTACCTGTGGCTTTTAACAGAATTGCGAAGTTCATGTTCAAGCAAGCAAATACGACAGCTATAGTAATTTGGCTAATGTACTTTTCGTTATATAACGCTGCACACGACCGAACAGCTCTTGTCAAAGCCTGTGAGAGGACGCCATTTTAATTTTCAATTCACCATTTCCTTTTCACTAAAACTACTTACCTTAACTCTTTTGAAAGTATATCAAAATCAAAACCAAAATGTCGAAGGGGTTTTAGTAGAAAAAAAATGATTTCTAGTCTTAGCAAAAGGAAAGTCACACATTTTGTAGTTAATTTGATCAATGCCCTGGTGTGGATGTATGTATGATTAAAAGCAAAGTGTTTCAAGTTCGATGCCACTGCGAAGGACTGTTCCTGCTCTTACGGAATAGACTCAATCAGCTACTTGCATGATTTTAGTAGAGACGTTTCAGAAGCGTTGAAGTCAGGTCTCCGGCGTAAAGATGGATTCTAAGCACTTGAAAGACTACTGAAAAATTTGTGGACACCTAACGTTAAGCCCTCTGCTCGGCCTGCTCACGATTCTGCCAGCTCGCCGCCTTACAATAATAATAATAATAATAATGAAAGTCTGTCTCTCGCGGACAACAAGGATTATCAGGAGGGTTCTATGTACTTGAAAGACTGCTGAAAACTTGTAGATACCTAAGGTTACAGGTAGTAACCCGCTACCCGCATAAATCCTACCAGGAATAAGACCGAACCTGAGCCAAACCAAAATAATAATCCTTTCTACAAAAGGCACAAGGCATGAAATTTGGAGGTGGGGCCTAGTCGATTATATCGACACCAGTACGTTCCTGGTACTTATTTTATCGACTCCGAAAGGATGAAAGGCAAAGTCGACCTCGGCAGAATAATAATAATAATAAGAATTTTGGCACAAGACGAGCAATTTTGAGAATAGAAGAACAGTCAATACCATCAAACCTCAGTATTTTATGGTATTTCATTCTAACGACTCAGCCATGATGAAAGGCAAAGTTGACCTCGATAGAAATTGAACTCAAAAAGTACAGAGCCGGAACGAGGGTATTTTTTCAACGCTGTGAGTACTTTGCAAGCCCGCATAATAATAACTGCTTCATCTATTTGCCTCAACTATCCGTCCATGCATGCAAAGCATGTTTCAAAAATTGTTTTACAGAATATACAAATTCAGTATTACACAAAGCGACATGTGGAACAATGGTATTTTACACAAATATTGAATAGCATAATATATTTGATACAAATGAATACAAAGAATATACAGGGACATACATTTAGAAACATTTAGAGCACATACAATTCGGATATGCATGCATATATATATATATGCATGTGTGTGTGTGTGTGTGTGTGTGTAGTGAAAACACGTGGATTAGTGATTAAGGCATTCGAGTCACGATTGTAAAGTCGTGAGTTCAATTCCTGGTAACGCGTTGTGTCTTTGAGCAAAACACTTCATTTCACGTTGCTCCAGTCCACTCAGCTGGCAAAAATGAGTAGTACCTGTATTTCAAAGGGCCAGCCTTGTCACACTCTGTGTCACGCTGAATCTCCCTGAGATCTACGTTAGGGGCACGCGTGTCTGTGGGTTGCTTTTATTTTTTTCAGTCATTAGACTGCGGCCATGCTCGGGCACCGCCTCGAAGAATTTTTGGCCGAATAAATCGACCCGGTACATTGTTTTTTAAAGCCTGGTACTTATTCTATCGGTCTCTTTTACCGAATCGTTAAGTTATGGTGATGTAAACATACCAACGCCGATCGTCAAGCAGTGATGAGGCACAATCAAAGACACACACACATATGTACAAAGGGCTTCGTTTAGTTTCCTACCAAATCCACTCACAAGTTTTTGATCTGCCCAAGGCTATAGTAAAAGACACTTGCCCAATGTGCCGCGCAGTGGGATTGAATCTGGAACCATGTGGTTGGGAAACAAACTTCTAACCACACAGTCACGTCTGTAATAGATTTCACTATATTTTATTTTTATCTCAAAAGAAAGGTTTTGAAATCTATGCATTGTTTTTGAGCGAATATTTTCGAAAAATTTATGATAGAACACCGCGTTGAAAATGAATTCACGAATCTTAAGTAAGTTCGATAAGTACAATGCACGAAATCGTTGACCCTCGAGTCATTTGTGCTATTTCACAGGTGAATAATGGTTTCTACTGAAGGCACAAGGCCTTTAAACTTAGTGAGAGGGCGCAAGTCGATTACATTGACTCCAATGCTCAACTGATAGTTATTTTATCAACCTCGAAAGGACGAAAAGCAAAGTGAACTTCGGCGTAATTTGAACTCAGAACGTAATGATGAGCAAAATGTCGCTAAGCATTTTGCGCGGCGTGCTATCGACTCTGCCAGCTCGCTGCTTGGCCGCTAAATAATAATAAATACATGTACTCTTATGTCTTGAGTTTTATCTCCTTTGACTCTTTTTCAGCAACAAGCCTATGTATGAGCATGCGTATGCGTGTGTGAGCGCGCATAATTTTCAACATAATCGCTCAGAGCGTTCAGTATTTAGGAAAAGAGGTTTGTATGTCATTCTCATCGGCCTTGTAGCTGTTCTCAAAATTTTATAAATAGAGCGAGAACATTTCTCAAGGAATGACAAAGAAGTCATCTTAACAAAACTTCACGTGTGATGTAATATATATGTAAGATGTGTGAGTGTGTGCTACTGTGAATTTTTATATTGTCTTTGTGTATCAAATAACGAGAAGCTTTTCACATATATCGTTGCGACGCTTATGTTCATGATGAACGCGGTGGACTAATTTACTTTCTACTTTATTACTCGCATTTCTTCTTTTTGACGGAGTGGTGGTTTGCAGAATTGCTACAGTGTCGGGGAAAAAATTGCTTTTTCTGTATTTATTTCTGCATGTCCTGAGTTCAGATGTCACTGAGGTTAACATTGCCTTTCATCTCTTCGCGGTCGATCAAATAAAGCATCAGTCAAGTACTGGCGTTGATGTAATCGACTAACCTCTTCTCATCATAACTGGTAGCCTTGGGAAACAATTACTATTCTGTTGGGAAACGGGTCATCCTTTACTTAGTATCTTTTTCTGTCTCTTCTCTTATTCTCTTTATATATCGACCTATATTCTAATTTGTATACTATCAGTCACTTTTCTTTAATATAATATCTCTCCATTGAAGGAGAGTAGAAAGAAAGAAAGTTATGTAGACGAAGAATGGTTGATGGTAGTGATTAGTCCACATTGCTCTATAAGGAGCACTGGACTGGTTTCCTGGTTTCCTTTGGCGTATATATTCCTCCTTGGACCATCACAGGATTATTCATTTTTGTTACCAGCTGACTGGACTGGAGTAGAGTGAAATTATGTGTTTTCGCCCGGACCATGAATCGAAATGACGTGTTTTCGCCCGAACAAAGAACTGAAATGATGTGTTTTCGCCCGGACCATGAATCGAAATGATGTGTTTTCGCCCGGACCAGAAATCGAAACCATAATCTTACGATCATGAGTTCAACACTCTAACCACTGAGTCATGCGTCTCCACAGACGTTGAATGGCACAAGTGAATGAGTGATGAGCAAAATACCTTGTAATTGTTGTGTATGCCATTTTACGTTCTAAGTAGGAAATCAACTGGGATCGACTTTTCCATTTAGTATTCTAATAAAAGAAGCACCAATCAACTACAGGTATCGATACAATCGATTATAATCTTGAATGATTAACACAAGGAAGGAAAGAATGATTGATAGAGAAAAAGGGGAAAAAGAAAGAGAGAAGACAAACGGAGAGATAGAGAGAAAAGGAGAATTGAAATATTTGAGGTGTCTTAAATTTTTCAGCGTAATCTTATCAATGAGTGACAAATTAGATTACTTCACAAACTAGAACATAAATGTCATATGATTTCAGATCAAGAGATTTAGATTCTATATTTGTTTATCTTTGATTGTAAGAGCAGACGTTTTCTTAAAATTGTCTACCATAATTCAATCAGGCAATCCGGCATTCTAATATCATTATAGTGCTAAATATAACTTCCCAACATCTTAACAATATGAATGGGTATATACGATGGTCTCGTATGATGCAGGCTTGAATATACATACATACATACATAACAAAACTGTCCGATGAACGGCAACGTGAAACTCAGAGTAACAGTCTTTTGTTATATTTCTGCTTCTTTTAAATAAAGTATATATATATATATATATATATATATGCATAGGCGCAGGCGTGGCTGTGTGATAAGGAGCTTACTTCCCAACCACATGGTTCCAGGTTCGGTCCCACTGCGTGGCACCTTGGGCAAATGTCCTCTACTATAGCCTCGGGCCGATCAAAGCCTTGTGAGTGGATTTGGTAGACGGAAACTGAAAGAAGACCGTTGTACATGTGCGTGTGTGCGCGCACGCACATGTACAACGGTCTTCTTTCACTATCGCTTG
>NC_068998.1:12420150-12421575 GCF_001194135.2 Octopus bimaculoides | reverse complement strand
ATGAATTGTCAAGTAAATGAGACGCATCTTTGCCTCCACTGATTCACTTGCAAAGTGTTGAGTAAAATTATTTCGTTGCAGACCTCCTTTGAGTCTTTTTATTATCACTGCGACACACATAGTCCCCAGTTGGTAACATTGATTTCAATGCCTTCCTAGATGAGAGACTGGCATTTCACTTAATGTCTATGTTCCATGCTGGCATGGATTGGAGAGTTATTAATGTAGAAATATGGTATCGTAGCTACTAACAATTGAGGGTTGCGTAGTCTAGACGGCGTTTTTAGATTTCATTATTCTCTTTAACCCGGGCAAAGCCGGGTATTTCTGCTAGTAGTCTATAAAGTTTAAGTTTTTAAGCATTTGTAGTTGTGTGGTACGAAGCTTGCTTACCAACCACATTGTACAGGGTTCAGTCCCACTGCGTGGCACCTTGGACAAGTGCCTTTTACTATAGCCTCGGGCCGACCAAAGTCTTGTGAGTTGATTTGACAGACAGAAACTCCATATATCATCATCATCAACATCATCATCTAGGCTAAGGTATATCGCAATAATTCTAGAGGAAAACTTGCAAGTACACATCATTTGACATTTTCTTCATTTAATATTTTCATCTTCGTGACATAGTGGTATAATTCATTTAGCTCTTCTGTTGGCTTTTTCTTAGTGAAATATAAATCCTGCTTTTCCAAAGATTTTCACACATTGAAAGGTCTTAATTACCCATTCTGATAGTTTGCTGCCCATTCGTTTTATTCTACTAGAATATCTAAATTCAATCTCTTTCTCCATGACAAAGGCCAGATCTGGAAGAAATTCATTTATTCTGACTGACTTTTCATTAAAGTGTTTACTCCTCTTGTGGGTAATCGAATCACCAATGAAGAATGAGACCGGCCATTTGAAGAAAACTTCTCTGAGAAGGCAATATACTTAATTTCATATTGTGTTTCTCCAAATGAAACACTGGCAGAAAAAGTCTTGAATATTTGTTTGTCACTTGTCTAGTGTTCCCCGCAAGATCCTATAGAAGAACAAAGCTGTGAAAACATACAACTGTTGCCATTTAAAAATATTTTAACTGAATGCCAACATTCCATCGGATATAACTAGATTCAACAGTAATTCCTTTCAGCAAAGATTACAAGAAAAAAAAAAACTTTATAAACAATTAATGTGTATATTTCATTTGCGACAAGTGAGAGAGCTAGCTTTTTATTGAGAGTTACTCCAGTGAGTTATGCAAATTTGCTCAAATTGTAATTTCACATACATAAAATTATGCATTTATGCATAGTTCAGATTTGTCAATCTCTCTCTCATTCTCGTTTTTCTTCTCCATCTTCTCCTCTCAGCATATACATACACGCACGCACACGCACACAACACACACACACACACACACACACACACACACACACA
>NC_068998.1:12419238-12419587 GCF_001194135.2 Octopus bimaculoides | reverse complement strand
ACATGCGCAAACACATATCCTCAGTTAAGATCTATTCATAAGAGAGAGGATGTGTACACGTGTGTGTGTGTGTGTGTGTGTGTGTGTGTGTGTGTGTGTTAATGGCAATGAGTATAAAAGAAAAAGTATTCATTTCTGAAAATGAATTAGGAATAGCTTAATTCGGTTACCCGGATCCAAATAGTTTTCAAACTGGATTTTCCCACGATTTTATGCCTGTTCATATATTTTAAGAAGTAACAATGGCAAAAAATATGATATATACATAATATGATAGATAGATAGATAGATAGATAGATAGATAGATAGATAGATAGATAGATAGATAGATAGATAGATAGATGGATGG
>NC_068998.1:12418615-12419228 GCF_001194135.2 Octopus bimaculoides | reverse complement strand
TAGATAGATAGATAGATAGATAGATAGATAGATAGATAGATAGATAGATGGATGGATGGATGGATGGACAGACAGACTCAGTCATTTGACTGCGGCCACGCTGAAGCACCGCCTTAAGAGGTTTTAGTAGAAGAAATCGGCCCCAAAACATATTCTTTGTAAACCTAGTATTTATTCTATCGAATTCTTTTGCCGAACCGCTAGGCTACGGGGACATAAATACACCAACATCAAATGTCAAACGATGGTGTGTGTGTGGGGGGGGAACACACACACACACACACACACGCACACACACACACACACACAAATATATATACATATATACGACGGGCTTCTTTCAGTTTCCGTCTACCAATTCCACTCACAAGGCTTTGGTCGGCCCGAGGCTATAGTAGAAGACACTTGCCCAAGGTGCCACTCAGTGGGACTGATCCCAGAACCATGTGGTTTGGAAGCAAGCTTCTTGCCAGACAGCCACGCCCGCGCCTATACATACATACATACACACATATATATATATACATACATGTATATATATATACACACATATACATATATACATACATCATACATACATATATATATGTATATATATATGTATATATATATA
>NC_068998.1:12416358-12418279 GCF_001194135.2 Octopus bimaculoides | reverse complement strand
TTTTACACTACATGTATAGAAATATAGAAAAAAGAAATTGAAAATGCACTGGAAGTCTTTTAGATGGTGTATTTTTAAAGCCTTGACCGATTTCACTTCTTTTCTATATTTCAAAAGGTGAGATAGAAAGATGTGGTCTATGCTGCAACTGTCTTGCTTCTGGCTGCAGTTCAAATATCCTCTTGTTTTTATAGAGAGAAATACGTCTCCAATTAGTATCTGTTTAGGATACAATGTGATTGACAGACGATAATCAAAGCTTAATCACGTGATCATCCTCTGCCAATCAAATTGTATCCTAAACAGATGTTAATTTGAGCCATTTTGGTGCAACTGAGACCTACAGTTGTGTGCTGCTCATATTTTGTGGGATTGTGTTGCAACGGTGTTTTCTTGATGTGTTTAGTACATGTAGCTTTGTTTTTCCTGTTAAAAGACAAAAGAATGGCATAGCACAATGGATAGTGCTATCGAAGTCTTCATTCATGGAATCAGGGTAAGTTTTGTATCCGGTACCTAGTTTGCGTGGATGATGTGGGACCAGGAAAGGTTAGGGAGAAATGAAGTGTCGTATCATATGTGTAAGACTGGGCGTTGCTGGAAGTGACGGCAATCAGATCCCTGATGTATAGAAGGAAGACTGCAGGGGATAAGACAAATCTCAAAACTCACAAAAGTTGTTTAATAGTTGAACAAAAAGAACTTCATCGACGCACGTTTCGATAAAGCGATCTGATAAGAGACAACCAATTCAAAAGAAGAGAGCTGGAATGATCGCATAGGCAGGTAGTTTCGATCCGAGATTCGCGTACCAAATACATTCGAAATATTTACTTGTGGTTACAGCAACAACATTGCTTTCACCGAGATCCCACTGGCGGCGAATGACATAAAAGAATAGGTCTCCAGTGGTTCTGGTTCTATAGAAGCTCTACTATACGCTGGTCATTGAGGGGAGAGAGTGTAAGAGAGAGAGAAATGAAGAGAGAGAGTGAGCAATTCGGGCTGTTAGATTTCTCCATAGTCTTTAAAATATTAGAAGTGAGTGCAATAGAAGAATAGTTGGCTGCATCAGACATGTTGCCTTTCTTAGTAACGGGAGACGCTGTTACGCGTTCACAAAGCTCACTGTATATAACCCCTGAGAGTTAGGTGAGTACTCTTTCAACACCTGTTTAAAATAACCAGTAACTTCTGTCATGTAACATTCTTCAATCATTGTCTCTACTTCCCACCCACCATTTTTTCTAGTGGCATCCATCAATGCGCCGCCCAACCCATATCCTACTTCACCTTCCCCACAGAACCCAAATCATCCCGATCCTTCAATGCGAACCAACACTCCCAAATTCGCACCGCCACCTGCGCCACTCTATCATCCACTGCATCAATCTACTCAACTGCCTGCTCCTCGGCTTTCGCATTCACACTAACAACTACAAACTCGATCACTCATGCACGCTTTCACTGCCAGATAGACAAAAACCCTAGCAGCAATTGCAACTGTGTCTCAATGAGAAGAGATGATAATCTAAAGAAATCGACAATTCTCCGGAAACAAAAGAAAAGGAAAAACCCTGTTTTTCTTTCTGAAGACAAGAGAACAGCTGTAAACAGATGTTTTTTTTTTTTTTCTGAATCACAAAGAATAGAGAATACGCACAAACACACACGCACACAAATTGTCGGCCTGTTTTCTTTACAAATAGAAACAACGTTTGAAGACAGAAATAATGTCTAAAACCTCTCAAACGGAAGAATCTCAACACACAACCAGTCAGAATCAACTCAGAAACACCTACGTATCACGGAAATTATGTGGGAAGTGCAATGGATTTCGCATGGGAATTGTTATAAAATCATGAAATGTTTCAGTTGTTTTTGCTTTGTTTTTTTAGATTACGTCTTTCATGTGTTGACG
>NC_068998.1:12413284-12416033 GCF_001194135.2 Octopus bimaculoides | reverse complement strand
GAGAGAGAGTGAGAGAAGGGAAAAGAGAAAGGGAGGGAGAGATTGAAGTTGACAATGTATGAATATATAAATGTGTAGAAAGACAGCGTTCTAGTCCATACATGGAAGTGATTCATTATAATCAATCTCTCTCTTTCCACATGTTTGCGGATATTGTCAGTCTTACTTGATATGCAGTCACATCCCACGACTGCTTTACTGAAATACATCGTTGAAAACGGATCTCCTAGTAATAGTCATATCTGCCTGATGCTAGTTTCCAGACTCTAAGGGTCTGCAAGTGACATCCTAACAAGCTTTTCTCTTAAAGTAGATGTAAGTCTTAGATTGTGGCAGGAGCCGAGTTTCAGCTGTCCCACGTGGTTTTCGTTCATCTTGCCTTCGTATTTTACATCTGTTCCAACTGAACCGGTTACGTCTTGGCGCGTGTAAGCATTCAGCGATAAAATTGAGATGATCTGGTTCATTGTGGTCGGCAACCAGACGAGGGGAGCAAATTCAGAGAATAAATTCAGAGAATCATCCCTAAGGTGGTTGCACAATGTATAGCAGAAACCCCTGCAGCCAAATTGATGCTAAGTGCATTGCTTCGCATTCCTTTCAACGGTGTGCTTCTAACATTTACCATGCCGACTGCAACTCAAACTGTATTGTGTTCCAGGGTTCGACTAAAATCAAGGAAAAAAATCCAACAAAGTTTATCAAGATATCCTGTCTTGCGCAGATAACTGCTCTGCGTAAAACGTATACGGAGAAATGAAAAAAATGCTCTAAGATCATTGCCAACAAGATTGCTCAGCTGGTGTTCAAGAAAGGCATGGTTTTACTATAGTGGGTCCAGCTCTACTAACAAATGTACTTCACAGAGTGTAGTCACTAAGTCTGCTATTGCTAGTATCTTCCTCCCTGTCTGTCTGAAAAGAACATAACCTTTCAGCAACGGTGGGTGGTCTCAGCGAGGCCATCAACTCATTTGTTCAGGGGACCAAGCAGATAGCGTCTCACAAAAGTACTACAGTGTGGCAGATCAGTGACATTAACTCATCTTCTCGTGCATACTTCGCTAGTGCTGAGAGGACTTGAGCAGTCCCGTCGGACATATTACATTAAAATGTTATGATACTTCAAGAAAAATAGACGGCAATGGCTGCAAATATCACAGATATATTTCTTGCTGAAAATTATCAATAAAATATTTGCTCGAATAGCTCTACAGAGGCGACAGGTATTTTCTGTATGAGTCTACATGTGTCTTTGTGTTATTAAAGGTCATGCTCCACACACACACGGGCAGCTATACAAAAAAAAAACGTTGGGTGCAAACATAGCCCTTTGTAGTGTTTGAGTTTTTGACCTGGCTAGGGTTATAAACTCAGTGAATTCAAGAGACGTCTTCACACTCGTGAAGAAATTGGATGAGCACCAAAGCTGTTGGACGTCTTCACTTCTTTCCACGACGTCAGACAGGGGACAATAACATTTGATGGAATCATCATCGGAGCCATTCTCTGGATTCAAAACAGAATGTAGCAGAGAGATGTCCTTCACCATGAAGATTTTTAAAGATTTTTTTCTCCTCGTACTGAAATCTTGTGATTCAATAATAAACTGTATTTTGACATCGAGATTGAATATATTTTTATCAAATATACAATATATGCTTTACAAATACAATGATAACGACGTGTTGCTGCTTGTATCAATAAACCTCGGCCGTCAACCTTCTAAAATATAAATGACTTTACAGCCTCAATATGTGTTATCGCTTCGCTTTTCATAGGAAAACGCCGTGTACTTTGTGACTACGGTAGTTGGAAGATGAGGTCACCCACTTTGTTGAGTCTTGAAAAAAGATGATACAAGTGTCTGTAGATTTATATTGTGTGATTAAATCAGCTTATCTTTTCACGAGGAATTTATGCTTATTACAGTTATTATTTATGATTAACATATACACCTTTATTTCAAATACAGCTCTGCTGGCATGTAGATAAATGTCGAGCATCAAACCCTGGGCCAGGTCGTTGACCTTACGCGAGTAGCAGCTCGGTTATTATTTTTTTACGAGAAGGCACATATCTCTTGTAGATATCGGTGTTTGCGAAGTAAGCGACCCTGATAATATATGTGTGTGTGTATGTGTGTGTGTGTGTGTGTGCGCGTGTGTGCGTGTTCATGGAAGATTAAATAACTGTCAGGCGATCGCTCACTGTCAGCTACCAAACATTCTATGAAATGTTCACATATTTTTCTATATTTTCACAGCGAGATATTAGGTATATATTAACTAAACATATTGTATATGAATTCCAAACACTTTTATTCAAAACAATACCGTTTCCATACATTTTGTTAATGAATCTTACCCGTAAACTGTGTACCTACCAAATGATTTTATGCGAATAATAGTTTGTTTATAGTTTTCGTTAAAAAAAAATATTTATTTTTCTTAACATCAAAGTGTAGTAAGCGACCTTGATGAGTAAGAAAACGGGAAATAATTGTCAGCCGACATATCAATCTCAGCAACTGAATATTTTGTGAACACAGTTGTATGCCATTTAAATCATCACTTACACATACATACATACATACATACATAATAACATACATATGACTGCTTATATGTGTATGTGTGTATACATGCATATATGTGCATATATACACACTTAGAAACGTGTATATATGTGCGTATATGTGTGTGAGTATATATATATATATATATATATATATATATATATATATATAT
>NC_068998.1:12412546-12413161 GCF_001194135.2 Octopus bimaculoides | reverse complement strand
TATATATAACTGTATACGAGATCTGATCAAAGCCGCTTGGCGCAGATTGATCTCGACTTCTGCTGTGCATGTACTCTAAGTTTTAACGTTCTAGCTCACTTCCGCTGTCTACAGCAGTGCTTTGAAGTAATGTGTGTAACGTGTGATCATCGCATTGACAATGACAGAGAAAGTTGTCATGGTGATGCCTACGCAGAGGCCTACGCAAAGTTGCAGAAAGTGCATGGAGAATAGCGTATGAGCCGCACGCAAATGTACGAGTGGTTCAGATGTTTCCAAGATGGCCGGAAATATGTCCTGAGAGACCTGCAACCAACAAAACTGAGAACATAATCGCAGCTGTGAGGAGAAAATCGTCGAATCACTATCTAAGAGTTATCCGAGGGTGAGCAGATTAGTTACGGTTCAGTTAAGTCCATTATCACTGAAATTTTGGATATAAGACACGTGTCTGCCAAGTTTGTGCCAAATCTGCTTTCAGCTGACCAAAAAGACACTCGGGTTTCAGTTTGCACAAGATCTCCTTGATCTTTACTCTGCGTGCTTTAGCTTCGTTACTATGGCAACGGTCCGGATACTTATTGATCAGACCACACATACACACACACACACACA
>NC_068998.1:12410756-12412021 GCF_001194135.2 Octopus bimaculoides | reverse complement strand
ATATACATATATATACATATATATATGCATATATGCAGTGTTTCTGCTCATCTTTGCCACATACTCACTCCGCTTCCGAAACAAAGTCGAGTTACAAGCTAGAAGTATATACAAATATTCAATTTATTTACTGATGTGCAATAACGCTGTACAAGTAAGACGAAATTCAAATCTACTGAAAGCTTACAAATGTTTCTGATAAGTATTGGAAAGATTTGGTTCCATAGTTCAATTGTATTCATCCATCAGTCCATTACCTACCCATTGCAAAATAGAGAACAATAGAGAAGTTGAATAGTAGTAGCAGCAAAAATATAAATAGTTGATACGATTTAAAATCTGATACCTTACTACCTCGTTTAGTGCTACCACAGATAGCAGGGACAGTGTATTGAAGTTTACTACTAGATTTTTAAATGTTAGTAGAGGAGAAGTAGATGTAAGTTATACAAAATAATTGACAGATTGAAGACTCCCCAATTATCTAAGCAGAAATAACAAATAGCTATTCACTATATATCAAGATAATCGGTTTTAGGTAAATAATAAAGGTCGTAAAACTATTAAGCAGAGGTCATAAAGAAACTATAAATTGATATACTATAGTGACAGGAAGATGACAAGAAAAATAGTGCCTAAAAGAATATAGTAGAGGAAATTGATGTAAAACAAAAATAGAATAAAAGAGTGAGAAGAAAAAAGGGAATTGAAGTTCAATATCTCCTTGTAGATAAATAAGTAGAAAAAATGAGCAGAGAAACTCTCATGATTAAAAATTATTAAATAATTAAATATGCTATTAGCACTAAAAAAACTGAACCTGGAAGGCAAACTGAAGTTACCATCTCCAGTTGTTGCAACTTATTTTCATGAGAATCATTTGAAGGTTTTCATAAATAAATGCTTACATGTTAAGACTAGTTAATGTCGTTTGTCCGATGCATTAGACTCTGACGTGAATAAATAGTGATTCTTCGAGATAAAGGTCACGTCTAAGCTTTTCTATATCACAAGGTAACGCACTGGTCAATATTGCACACTTGATATCATAATTCGTGGTGCTATCTTTTAGTTCCTAAAAGATAGTTCTATCCCTAGTTTCCTCATTGACCACCAGGTAAGGGATCGGGGGACCCTGTCAAAGGCTTTCTTCATGTCAACGAAAGTCAGGTTCAGAGGTTTATCTTTGGCTAGGTATTTCTCCTCTATATATATATGTATATGTATAAATATACATCTATATATATATACCTTTGTGCAGATGT
>NC_068998.1:12406747-12410631 GCF_001194135.2 Octopus bimaculoides | reverse complement strand
ATACATAACATATATATCTATATATATAAAAATGAGAATGTGTGTCTGTCTGTCTGTGTGAATCCCTAAATCTTGAGAATTACACAACCAATTTCATTCAAATTTTACACATGCCTTACTTAGGGTCCATGTAGTGTTTTAGGCCAAAGAACTTTTTAACTTCTTGCCTAGTGCGAGCCCAGTGCAATATCACATCTCCACTATTGCATTATTACGTGTCAAAAGTGAAACAATAACATTTCTCTATTGTAATGTCAGATATTTTCACGTGTACCTGAAGTAGAAAAGAATATTATATTTGCCTCGAACTTAAAACAAACTGAACTAATGTGATCGTTTCCAAACAACCACGCACAACAAATATTACGCTTGATATCAATGGAGTAAAAAATAAATGAAATGGATAAAAATAAAATTAGAATTGAAATTAAAGAAACACAGCACAAAGTTGTCGTTTATGTACAAGTGCATGGCGGTGAAGAGGCAAAATCCTTACACTATTTGATAACATTCGTTGCGATATTTGTTCCGGCTCTCTGTGCTACGGATTCAAACTCTACCAAAACCGGCAATACTTTTTTATTCTTACGAGGTCGATCAGTGAAATACAAGGAGTCGTTCTCTCTTTCTCTCTCTCTCTCTCTCTCTCTCTCTCTCTCTCTCTCTCTCCCTTTCTCGCCAACTCTCAAAAACGGCTAGGCTACACGATGAGAAGCGTCAAAAGCGACCACTTCCACAGAGAAACTGAAGTAGCAATACTAAAATCGTTCAAGGACAACTCAATACGCATTAGAAACCGAAATGAATATGCAGAAGAGCGAGTGTACATTAGTCAATACCCAAAATACATTTCCAATACTATGACTGTTTTTACTGGAATAACAGGATATGTATAAATACGGCAAGATCAAAGAGGAGCTGAACTTGAATTATAGGAGAGAGGAAAAAGCGTAGTTCTCAAATTACGGGAATGTTATTCACATAATAAAAATAATTACAATATCTTGTCCAATAAATGTAGGCAAGGACTTCTTCAATATGGTTAGAAGAAACAAGATGTTCTCTCATTTCTCTCTGTTCAATTTTGTACTAAACAAGCGACTAGTTAGAAAGATTTAATTCTGGAAAATCAATCAGAAAGGGAAAGTATTCCCCTTCCTATATGTATGGATCACCGTCGGTTTCAGTTAACTGAATTTCCTCTTTGCATTGGCAATGAACAGATATTAAGATAAATTCTCAGGCAGAATCACAGTGTGTGACAAGAAAGTACCTTCCAATTATAGGTTCAACCTGTCCGAGGGGCTTCTATGCAGTTTCCGTCATATATATATATGGATAACATAATGCATTTAGTTCAGTAGATTGACTTCTGGTCAGTGATCTCATCACAGGCTGAGAGCTGCTACTGGTACTATGTTCCATGGTTGAGCAGTCGGCGACTAAACTGGCTCCTCCACTTGGATAGCTTGCTTGTTCTTATGAAGAGGGTGTCTGGTCCACCCAGCATGATTAAAACAAGATCTGTCGGATGAGCTCCTTGTGTGCCAATGGCCATCCAGTTAGGGAAAGCAATGGCAAACCGCCCTAATATTTCTGCCAAGAAAACATTATTAGTCAGAATGAGGTAATGCTGTCGTTTCATCTGATGGGAGGACTCGTGCATAATCAAGACTTTTATTGTAGTGTCATCAACGCGCTGTAAAAGCGTCCGATACGTGATGTCAACGAGTCTTGTAGATACGAAGTCTTGTAGGTGATTGTATATTGAGATCAGATCTAACAATTGTAGCATGAAACCGAATGGAGAACAAACATCAGATGGAAGTACAGAAAGATAAAAATCTGAATAATTAATATTCCACTGGTAATGTGCTACGCGAGGGACAATAACTAGTGACAGAAAGTGATGTAGCTATCGTGATTATGCTAAATATAATTTATATATAAGTGGAGACAGAGATTGGAGTAAACAAATATGAATAGCATGTCAACCGGTACATGCTAAAATTGCGTGAAGTTAGAAGCGTTACCATTGAAGAAAGAAGAAACGGGTGTAGACTTTTGACTCGTAGTTTCAGTTCGAAGATTATCTTGGCAGATAGGTTATAAAGCAATCGAGTTTTATTTCCACCAGTGTTCTAAATGACAGCGATCGTTGGTGAGTGATATGTTACTCAACAAGTTAAGTTTGTCTGCGTAAATCTAACAGTAAGGAATTTCTAGAGGAGATAACTGAGATAGGGGGAAGGGAGAGGTGAGAGAGAGAGAGAGAAGGGGGAGACATGAATGTTGTTGAGAATTTCATTTATTACGTTTGAGATGACGAAAGTGAGAGAGTGACAGGTTGTAGTTTACTGGGTCAAAGAGGTTAGATTCTAGATGACATACACTACAGAATATTTGCATAATTGGCATTGGCTATTATTCAGTTAAGGCTGGACTTGAAACAACGTATGCCAAATAAGTTATGAATTTCACAGTTTGATTTCACGAGAAATCATACAGCTGATTTTACGTTCCTTTCTACCTCTCCTCCTCTTATTATTATTATTATTATTATTACTATTATTATTATTATTATTATTATTATTATTATTATTATTATTTTCATTATTAATAATAATAATAATAAATCTCTGTTCGGCAAAAGACACCGATAGAAAAAGTACCAGGCTTAAAAATGAAAAAGAAAAATACTGGGCTCGATTCATTCGACTAAAAATTCAAGGCGGTGCCCCAGCATGGCCTGAAACAAGTAACATGGACTGAAGCAAGTGAAAGATAAAAAAAAAAGTACATCATGCAGTAAGATCCATATATGCTGTGATATCCATACCTACATTCGTGTACATGTGCACATACATATGCACATGCATGTATATATACAAGTAGAACTTTGTTACATATATAAGTAGATACATATGTTGGTACATACATACATACATACATACATACATACATACATACATGCATGCATGCATGCATATATACATACATACATGCATACATACATACACGTACAAATCCCCCAACCACTGAAGAGATATGTTCACACAGAACATATGTACAAGTGCATACAACTACGTATATACACACACTAACTGAACCACTTATCTACAAACCCCGGGAGATACCTTAACTCAAAAGTTTTGGTCACGTTTTTAGCGACCAGGTTGAACTCCATTAAGAACTTTAATTCTCAGACACACATATAGCCATTGATACATTATTCCATCCCTCCATCCCTAAGTACATTCATACATACATACTATTCATACTCGTATTTTCGTATTGAAGTTATATATACAAACACAATTGCTGTCTCATACACAAAGGCGACGCACATATGTGTATGTGTCCCTGTGTATACGTGAGCGCATCTGCATGCTTGTAAACATATATATTTTCTGTATGTCAAAGTAAAGATATTTGATCAAATTTCAAATTTCCCAATGACAGTATGTCAAGGAGAGGAGAGTTAGTTCAGTGGCTCTTGACAGATATAGTAAGCAAATATAGTCGTGAAGAGCAGAAGCTGTTGAGGCGACCGGTCAAAGAGACATAGAGAAGAATCAGCAGGACAAAAGAAGGTCTGTCCTCCTCTTTCTGACAGCGTCGTAGGCTGGATCATCTGAAAGCTTTATCTCGATTGTCGACATACATAATGCACCATGCTAGTAAAGGAATACAAGTGATCGGTCCTTCTCCTCAGATCTGGCCGCTTAATTTAACCATCTGTGTTGCCTATTTATAATAACAACAAACAACAACGGAAGTAAATTCTTTCTGCACGTTGTTCATTGGACCACGCAGTTTTTAAAATGGTTCCCTTTGTCTCTCTCTCTCTCTCTCTCTCTCTCTCTCTCTCTCTCTCTCTCTCT
>NC_068998.1:12401807-12406393 GCF_001194135.2 Octopus bimaculoides | reverse complement strand
TATATATATATATATATATATATATCAATCTTTCATTGTGTCTGTATCTCTCCATATAATTTCTCTCTCCCTCTCTCTCGTTGTCTTTATCTCTCACCATATCCTCCATTTATCAATATTTCTTACCTTCTCTCTTCTCTTTTTCTTTTTGTCTTTGTTTTCCCTTATTCACTCTCTCTCTCTCCCTCCCTCTCTTTGTCTTTTCCTTTTGTTCTGTCTTCGTCTCTGTCTTCCTCTCTCTTTCTCAATCTCTCATTGTGTCTCTGTATTTCCTTTCTCTCTCGCTCTCTTTCTCTCTTTCTCTCCCTTCCTCTCTCTCTTTCTCTCAGTGTCCATTATCTTTCCACATTCCTATTCACATATCCATATCTCATTCAGTACCTCTCTCTCTCCCAACTCCTCTCTCTCTTTCTCTCCCACTCTTATCGTTTCTTTATATTTCCCCACCTTCATCTCTCTTTGTTCTTCCCTCTCTTTGTTCTTCCCTCTCTTTGTTCCTCCCTCTCTTTGTTCTTCCCTCTCTTTGTTCTTCCCTCTCTTTCTGACTCTCTCTCTTCCTCCCACTTCACCTCCTTCTTTCTCATCTTCCCTCTACAGTAGCTGTTGACATTTATGGTAAATAACATCATTCAAACTGATGTTATAGAAATACCATCAACAAAAATAATTGTCGCTACAAAATAACATGTTTTAGAATTTCCTACATGAGGACTAAGTGAGGACTAATACTAGAAATGGCAGGAGATGGTTTGTGGTAGGCCGTGAGGTGGTAAAGGTTTTGGTGGAGGGCAATGGTGGTAGTATGGGTTTCTGAGAGTGATGATAATGGTAGTATTGGCGGTGGTAATGGAAGTGGTTGTTATGTGGTGATGGTAACGGCAGTGATGGTAGTGTTGGTTGCAGTGACGACGGTGGGGGTATAACGGCAGAGTTGGTGGTTGTTACAGTGGTATGGTTTTTCGGTGGGCTTGTGGGGGGGAGGGAGCTGGGCTTGGCGTTTGTGGTTGGGGTAGCAGTGGCAGTGAATGCGGTGTTGGTGGTCTTCATTTCGTAATAGTAGTGCTAGAAGTGGTGATAATAGCGACGTAATAGTAGAATTCTGAATTCTGATGGTACTGATAGCATAATAATCCTTTCTTATTTCTTTATTGCTCACAAGGGGCCAAACATACAGGGGACAAACAAGGACAGGCAAAGGGATTAAGTCGATTACCGGCTTCTTTCAGTTTCCGTCTACCAAATCCACTCACATGGCTTTGGTCGGTCCCAGGCTTAAGGTGACATGCAGCGCGACTGAACCCGGAACTATGTGACTGGGACACAAGCTTCTTACCACACACCCACGACTGAAGTTGTTTACTAAATTGTAACTCCCTCTATGAAAACTGCTTGGGCGATCTTCCATCTCACGTGCAAGGTCCACTCTCAATCGCATTCGATTGCGTACTAAGTATGACTCAGTAAACACAATAAGCTCTCGAAAGTATTTCCGTATCTGGTAGCTAGATAGAGCACTTACCAAGTATGTAAATGTATCCACCACTTCTAATCTTGCATCTTTCACACAAATATTAAGATCCTCTTTCTTAATGTTCGCCAGTTGCCGGCATAACAATACCTTTGTTTTTGTTTTTGTTTTTCTTTGTTTTCTTTTTCAGCTTACAGTTAAACCCAAGATATCGCGTGCAGCAGAAAATCTCTCCATTATGACCTATGTATTCTTTTTTGCATGTGCTACAAAGTCAGCATCCTCTGCATACAAAAGTTCTCTAATTAAAGCCAAAAAAGTCTTTGATTTACTATTGAAATTTCCTCGAAATTATTTCCGAAGTTCGAAATTTTATGTTAACACTTTTATTGTAGTTTTGAAAAGCACCAGATGGCGGTGTCGTGGAATATATTGAAAAAATGTAGGTGATAAATATTACTATGCTTTATTCCATTGTTTGAGGCATTCTCTTCTGAAAGTTTTCCATTGTGTTTCAGATGTCACTCATATTCAAAAGATTTTACAAAGTAGTCCAATCAGTGTAGCATACACATTATCAACGTCCATGTTTGAAGTAGATGAGGGGGAAAACTATTTACAGTTATAAACAGGGAAGTAAATTCTAACATACATAACGTGGCGAGCACTTAGTCATAGCCATAGTTCCTCCTATTCCTAACGGAACATTGAGTTGCCTCCACTGAGTGCGATCTGCTGCAGCCGTTTTTGCATCAGTCCAGATCCAATTGCAATTCTCGTAAGTCCTCGCGGAGAGTACTGTGCCAATTTTTGAGCGGTTTTTCTCTCCCTTGTTTGCTACCAGCCAGGATCCGTGTTCTTGTCAATGCAGTGTGTGGCAGCCGGTGTCCGTGTCACTGCAGTGTGTGAGAGCCCTTGTTCCGGTAGCCGTATTATATGTCCGATCAATCGCGATCTTCGCTTCTTGATGATATCTGATAGGTTGTCTAGCCCCGCATGACCACCTCCTTGATGATGTAGTCCCTCCACGATAGTCCAAGGGGACGGGGGTACAAATACGGTGACTTTAAATTAAGACTATGTATTTGTTAACAATCCAGTATAGCCGGTCCCAAACTCGGTTAGGCCGGGAGGAGGTCATAGGCGTAGGTTTAAACAGCTCTGCACTATCAATTTTCTACATATTATTGAAATGCCAACAAATACATTTATCAAAGAGAGAGAATCATTGTTGAACAACGGTTAAATCAACCAATGATAAATGTGACAACACAGTTTTTTTTTTTAAATTGAATCAGTTGAGACACTATATTTCACATCAATATAAAATTAGAAATAGGTGATGCAATGAGAGGTAGGATTATTTCACAAAATGGTGTCTGTGCGTTTTTCTTTCTATTGTTTCTTATTACATGTGATTTTTTTGATTTTCTTCTTTCTTAAACTTATTTCATCTTCCCTTTCGTCTAACTGTTATATTTTTGCCATTAATCATCTTTTTGTTTTCATCTTTATCTTTATTCATTGTATTTTTCATATATATATTCTTTTATTCGGTCTATTTATCTAGATAGATAGATAGATAGATAGATAGATAGATAGATAGATAGATAGATAGATAGGTAGATAGATAGATAGATAGATAGATAGATAGATAGATAGATAGATAGATAGACAGATGCATATGTATGTATGTATCTACATCTATATATATCTCATATATCTATCTCTCTTTCTCTTTCTCTCTGTATATATATATATATATATATATATATATATATATATATATATATATATATATATATATATATACACACACACACACACACACGCACACATATATGCATACATACATATACATACTTGTATGTATGTATGTATGTATGTATGTATGTATGTGTGAAAACGGGAGATTGGAAAAAATGGTTGGTCTTATTTGTTTATATATATATTCTTTCTTGGTAACGAGCTTACAATGTTAATTTAGCTTCAATAGTGACTGAATCTGTTTACAATTAGTGACTGTCTAAAAACCAAATGTATATCCTCATCTGGGAAGGAAAGTAATGCATGATGAAGAGGTGAAATGTTAAAAATGGACACAACAGTGTAATTAAGTTACATTGTGTCACAAGAGAAGTTCCTGCTTTTGGGCCAAGCTGTCCTGCCTAACAATCGCCGACGAGTCTTGGAAGACCATTTCTGTCTGCCAAACACCTAGGTTCATACAACTGCATACACATATATTCAAGTTTGCATTTAATTGCCTCCACTATCCAAAATTCTATATACAGACACAAACAATAATGCCCACTCATAACGTTTATATTGGAACACACATATAAGCACACATTCTAACTTCTCAGTGTACAAGAAATATTGAGTAGAACGTCATTCTCATAGATGCAGGCGAGCATGTATGAGAATACAAAAAAAAATATATAAATATATACCTTTATGTATATACAAAGTTATATATACACACACACATATATATATATATTTACAATTGTTCGAACACACGCACACATGTTTTTGGCTTTTCGTTTTAGCTTTAGTCATATTGTATGCGCGCCTACAAGTCGAGTGGACATCCGTAGATTTTTGTGGTCATCTGTTCTTGACGTATACGTTTCATTCTCATATCCCATTATAACTTTGTGGCCTGCGTGTCTATCTAATTTTCTATCATTCAGTTAGATACTTGTGTCTGCAAATGATTTATCTCTCGAAAATTATTCGTTGTATCTCTCTTTCTCTCTCTCTCTCTCTCTATATATATATATATATATATATATATATATATAACTTTGTATATACATAAAGGTATATATTTACAGGTAAAAAACTCAATTAAAATCAATTTATAAAAAATAAAAATTAAATTGAGCCTTATAGATAAAGTATATATAAAATATATAGTTTTAGGGAAAATAACCAATTTTCAAGAACTCATCGATGAAAATCCACTATCACATATAGAAAAATTAATAATTAAAAGCACAATAAATGAGTATAATATAAAGTAAAGTAAATATCATAAGATAAATATAATAAAAAGATTACACGTGTTTCATAACCAATTTTCAAATAGAAAAGAAATTTAAATCGATTAAAA
>NC_068998.1:12400348-12401345 GCF_001194135.2 Octopus bimaculoides | reverse complement strand
AACTGATTAGCTGACTACTTATCCACCTAAGTGTATGTATGTATTATGTATGTATTTATTTATTTATTTATTTATGTGTTTCAGCCAAGTGGCTGCGGTCATGCTGGTGCTCCACCGTGTATGTATGTATGTATGTATGTATAGATAGTTAGATAGATAGATAGATAGATAGATAGATAGATAGATAGATAGATAGATAGATAGATAGATAGATAGATAGATAGATAGATCAGAAACAGAAAATGAAATTCACAAGATTCTTTATTCAAAAGCACTGCAATTATTCTGACTCATTCTCACACCTGTAGCTCATAGGTAAGATTTTGTGCAATAAATTGTCTAGCATCAGGTGTGTAGAATGTGCCTCGGTGGATGACTTTTTAAACACGTCCCTCTCTTTATCCACTCGCAATTTCACTTTGCATTCCAGTAGTTCTCAGTCGCAACTGGGAGACAAGATACACTAATAGTCAAACAAATACGAAAAAGAAAAGAAAGTACATCGATACAAGATGGTTGACAAATAAAGAATATGTAGATAAAAGACAGAATCAAATTATAACAAGAGCAATCAGAGATCGCAAATTTCTGCCAAGGCAACACCAACGTCCTTATTTCTTTAATTAGGCGCAAGGCTTCAATGGAGAAAGGACAACACAAAAACAGACAAAACAATACAATTGCGTACATAAAACATATATCGAATGAATTGAGGATATAATGATAACTGAGGATGGGAATGGCTTGCCTACCCTAAGCAGGTAGTTCCATTTTACTGTTTTTAAATGAACAGTTCAATATGAGTCTTGTATTTGTTGGTTTCCTTTTTTAAAAAAAAATTCACACAAAGTCACTATTTATAATATATACCCCATATATACTCTCTCTCTATTATTATTATTATTATTATTATTATTATTATTATTATTATTATTATTATTATTATTAATATTATTATTATTATTACTCCCATTGCCACTGTCAACACTACTACTTT
>NC_068998.1:12398905-12400338 GCF_001194135.2 Octopus bimaculoides | reverse complement strand
TATCTATCTATCTATCTATCTCTCTCTCTCTCTTTCTCTCTCTCTCTCTTTCTCTCTCTCTCTCTTCGCCACCGCCCTCACCGTCTCTATACCGACTATTACTCTCGTATATATAAATGTATGTGTGTATGCATGTATGGATGCGTGTGTGTATGGATGTGTGTATGTATATATATGTGTGTGTATAATAAGTACAGTATATGTGCATGTATTTATGCATGTATGTATGTATGTATGTATTTATGTATGCATGCATGTATGTGTGTATATATTTATTTATGTATGCATGTATGTATCTATGGATGTATGTACGTACGTACGTATGTATGTATGTATGTATGTATGTATATATGTATGTATGCATGCATGTACGTATATATGTATTTGTGTGTATGTATGTGTGTGTGCATGTATGTATATATGTATGTATGCATGCATGTATGTATCTTTCCTTTTTACCATTTGAATTTTTCTTTAAAGTAGGGGCTGCTTTTTAACAAAGAAAGAGCGCTCCATTGCTGAAATTCAAAAGCGACGGTTGAGCGTCACATGTTGAATCGAGAAAAAGTTATATTTTACTTTTCCGCTTTGGGGTTGGTATTCGAAAAAGTGAATTTTGAATGGCCACTTCTTTTACCTGAAAATCAATATTTCCAGGTGTAGAAGTGAATTTATAATCTGGATAGAGATGTGAGTTCCGAAGCAATTGTCCGTAGTTATTCTATTTTACAAAGAAATATTCACCTATTCAGTGCAGCTGAGCTCTATGGCTGTACATAGTTCTTCGTTTCTGCATCAAACAATACCTCAGCCTGTTATATTAGATATGGGAAATGTTTTGAGGAAGTTGTTTTGCTAATATTTCGTGTGTTGAATCATACATATGTACTCAAAAATAGAAGTATTTGCAATATTAACCCCCAGAGGTTTTAGCTTTTGTGGTATATATTGAGTATTGCATTTTCAACACCATGCTGCATTGGAAGATACTACCATAGTGATATTTTGGAGTTGCTGCTGATTACAAACTTTGACATAATGGATATTTTTGGTTACGTTTAGGGATTCAATGAATTCCTTGTCACTTTTTTTCCTCTTTGCAGCTATCTTCTGCTCTGGAATTTCAAAAGAGTAACCGTCCAAATGTTATGTTGTTTCGTTGTAACGTCTCTTATACAACAGAAGTTACATTTCCCGTCGATATTGCCTTTGTTCTCAAGTTTTCAGGAAGTATACCCATGCACACTCTGAATTAACCATTAAGCAAAATAAGCACATGCTGAGGGCATCAAGGGAAGGGGCACACCACAGCAATGGTAAATAGTTTACGGCACAAACAGAAATCGCTTTAAACTTGCTAAAATAATATCGAAGTCATTTATATGATCGGAAATATAATTTTGAAGTGTCCATGCTGTAATAGCGAGTATTAG
>NC_068998.1:12397336-12398401 GCF_001194135.2 Octopus bimaculoides | reverse complement strand
TATATATACAGGTCTCTATACATAGGAAAAATTTATTTTTTCATAGGAAACGGTTTATAAGATCCCCTAGATCCCCTGATCTGACCCCTCTTGATTTCTATCTTTAGGGGGCATTTGGAAGGCATGGTGTATCGCAGAAAGATAAAAAAACATAAATCATTTGAAGGAACGCATCACCAACTCATTTGCGCACGTATCACCAGATGTGCTATCACTAGTTCACAATGAGTTGAGTCGATTAAATCGATCTCAGTACTCAACTGGTACTTATTTTATCGATTCCAAAAGGATAAATGACAAAGCCGACCACAACGAAAAGACAGACAAAATGCCGTTAAATATTTTGTCTGGTGCGTCTTACTAAACCAGCAGACGTATTAAGATCGTTTGTTTCATTTCCACACATGTATATAAAAGGAATGTTTAATTTTAGGGTCAGCTCCGAACATGTTTCGGCTTTATTGGAACTCACAGGTGTAAGACAATCCATATAAATTAATTTGGGAATATTAAACATAATTTTTTTGAAATTATCACTACTTTCATTTTTATGAGGTAATAACAAATACCATTAGAGTTTTGTTTTCTTTCACCAGCTTGGAGAGAAATTTAGTCAAATTAAGTTTTTTGGCGTATCCCGTTGAATAACAAGACCTCGCAAATCCATATCACTCGCCCACTAAGTTAATTTCTTTAGTTCATTTCTTAACTTCGAAACAGACACGCATGCATACCCACCCCCACATACATACATACATACATACATACATCTGTGTGTGTGTGTGTGTGTGTATACACAGACAAACATTTAAAACTATATTAGCGTAGGACTTCGCATGTGTGAGAGCTAAACAATTAACTCTTGACACCAGTTTCACACAAATTGCAGTATCACCATTGTTATTGTTAACGCAATAAACTATCTATCTATCTATCTATCTATCTATCTATCTATCTATCTATCTATCTAAAAAATCCAAGAAAAAAAAAAGAAAACAAAAAGGCAAAAGAGAGTCACTTACTGTTATAGTTTCTTCAATGAGAATATTGACCAAGGTTACCGTG
>NC_068998.1:12390888-12397326 GCF_001194135.2 Octopus bimaculoides | reverse complement strand
CCCCCTCCCAAAAAGAAAAGCTCTACATTGTATTTGTCCCATCTTCGTTGAGCACTGTGTAGCTAATAAAAGAAATGTATCTATCTATCTATCTATCTATCTATCTATCTATCTATTTATCTAGCTATTTATCTAGCTATCCATCTTTCTTTCTATCTAATCTATCTATCTATTTATCAATCGATCGATCGATCTATTTATCTGTCTTGTCCATCAAGTTAATATACAAAACACAAGCAAAAGAAAAAAATAGTTATTTAAATACACACACACACACGCGCGCGCGCACAGACGTACACATACACACACACACAAAACAAAACAGGTGAGTTTGTTCGTAATTCTCATACACAAATATATGTCTATCGTTCACTCTCTGTCTATCTTTCTCTGTGTGTGTGTGTAGATGTGTGTGTGTGTAGATGTGTGTGCATGCATGCGTGCATGTGTGTGTGTGTGTTGTGTGGGTGTTTCTCGGCGTATTGCTTTTGTGAAAGTTTGGTATCTATTCGCTATATAAGCTTTGAAGATAATACGATAAATGCCAGCCTCCCAGCAATTAGATAACGTTCTTCATTTTTCACTTCTCTCTATTGCTGGCCTACATTTACTGCCATCATTTTTTTTTTTTTTTCATAGTCATTTATTTTCCTTTTTCCAATAATGAGATACTCGACCGACATGCCTCCCGGAAACATTTTTAATATATTTTCTAATGACTTCGCTACATGTTTTGCCAATATTCCGCAAGGCTCATTTTTTCACAACCTCTTTTTGTTGTTGTTGTTGTTGTTGTTTTATTTTCAAATCAAACGAGCAGACGACAGATTAAACAACAGAAGCTGGTAGTAAATTTGAAAACTCTTCATCGTATACAAAGTTAGAGAAGAAAATCAGAAAATAATTTTCTTTTTTATTTTTATTTTGAAATATATTCGTTTTTTGGTGGGGAGCGTGCGTGTGTGTGTGTGTGAGTGTGTGTGTGTGAGTGTGTGTGTGTGAGTGTGTGTGTATTATCTTCGTTGTTCGTGTTGATATTGAATGTGATCGTTAGGGTTAGGGTTATTTTTTGCTCTACTGTCTTCGTTTATTTCTACACACATCTCTTGACCTTTGTTATCCTCTATTTCGTTTTTCTCTTGTTATTATTTTTATATCATCCAAATAAAGCTAGTTTAACATATTTTTTTTTAGGTTGCAGTGTATTCTTTATTTTATTACTCATATAACACTATGAATATGATACATATATAATGCAAAATCACATTAAAACACAAATCCGAACCCGAATAAAACACATTTGGTTTTCTTTTTCCCTCTTTATCCTCATTTTTCTTCTTCTTTCTTCGTTCATGTTTGTGTTTTCTTCGGTTTTGGATTAGTACTTTAATGTGGTTTTGTATTATATATGTATCACCTGGTATATATGTAATAAAATAAAGAAGAAATTTAACCTTCTTGACAAGAGAGTTATTGCAGTTAGAAATGGCAGAAAGTTTGACTGTTAGTGGAAACGAATGCTATAGTAAATATTGATTTCCAACTTTGATTATATTTGTCACACTTTTTGAAGGGATGGGTTTTAGTGTGCTAGCTCGCCTCCACTGCGTTGCTGGTCATTGTTTTATTGACATCGGACGAATCAATAGAAGTGTCAAACTGAGAAGTATTCAAACAACTAGAACATAAGAAAATGTAACTAAATCCTGCAAGGCATTTAGGATGGTACTCTGCTGCTTCTGAAATTATACGTTTAATCCTACTTTCTACCTTGTCGTACACCTACCTCTAACCTGTTATCAATGACAAATATTGAAATTCTATGCATATTGAAGACCTCCTCAGTATAGAGGAAATGAGATGTAAAAGTGTCTAGCGCTCATTTCTTTCTCAGGTGCATTAACAGTCATACAAGAGAGGATATAAGCCACTTTGCAGTTTTGTCCTATAGAGTGCTTTTAGTAGTATTCCACAGTGTTACCAACAGCAGTACTCGATAACGTTAGTGAATATTGGTTTTGTTTCTTCTGTCTTTCGCGTAGTTCTGGTAGTGTATTGTACTAACCAACTGGTCTGTGAATACAAACCACACATGATGGTAGAAAACTACGTTTTACATGCAGGCGATTTAGAGGTTTATGAAAATTATAATAAATAACCTGAAAACCTTGTAAGTAATGCTACGAATTGGTTCGGCCGTTTGTATAAAAATGGAGGAAGCTAATATGAATGGAATTTTCTGAGAACATGAAAGCTTTATATAGCTATACTTTTTAGATAAGGTTATACATATTGCTATATATTTTTAGATAACTATATATGTATATAAACTATTTGAACATGAGATAACAAAACTATCTCATGATACAAAAGGATGCATAATTCAGAAATAAAAGACGAAATGTGTAAGTGTACATTATGTTAGTCGTATTATATTATAGAAATAGAATATTTGTGATATTGAATATCGTTGGCATAGAGCGTTTATTATAAACATAGAATGTTGTAATCATAAAAAATGCTACTAGAACGAGAGAAAACAAAGGTTAGTGGAGCAAAACATGAAACAACAATCAGGAACGAAATATATTAGATAAGAATAATATAGGTGTATTGAAATAGTAATTAACAGAAAACTGAATGTTATGAACAATTTAATCGTTCTGAATAAATTAGCTACACCAAAACTAAGTTGTAGACTTGGAAAATATCATAATAAATGAGATGATGATTGCAAAGCTAAAGACTTAAACACTCAAATAATTGTCCAAAAGCACACGTTAAAATACTCTAACGAACAAACCTTAATAAAAAGAACCTTTAAATGAATACCGAATTGTAAGGTTACATGAGTAAACTAAAACCTACAGTTTAAGAGTTGGGGAAAAAAAATCAGAAGAAAATAAGCAGTACAATAAACCAGTGTTTCAAAAGAGGTACGAATACAGCAAATACTGATAGCATAGAAGAAACTTAAAGCTGAACATAATACGAAAACGCTGGTGAAGACTATCACAAATATGTACAAATTTTAGATAAAATGTTTACAAGCAATCATGCGAAAAACATGGAGGGCTAAAGACGTAATACAATATGAGAAACAAATAAACAAAATTAAATAACACAAAGCCAGCCACAAAGGGAATCTATGTGTATGGAGGATTAGGATAACCCTATTGCCGACCACCTTGTACTCGGGGCACTTGCCTACTCTCATGTGAAATCGGCAAAGTGATCAATTTTGTATAGCAAACTTTCTGAAAAGTGGACAGATTTGGACCATGGTTTAGACCCCATCCATTGTTCTCATATAAAATCCTTAAATTCAGCCTGATCGGTCTGCTGTGAATTTCTCGAGTCGATGTTGGTGTATTCTGAAAATCTAGTCGATATCCATCTGACAGAAACAACTGATCCGCATTAAGAGACTCTCGTCTTTTCCCTCCTGTTCACTATTTCCATCCAATCCCAGTGTATATTTAAATTACCATTCTAATCGCCGCCCAGTAATAATGAGTGGATGTTCTCAGAAAGATCTCCAGGCACTTGAAGAAATCCGGCCGTCCTAATCCCGCGAGGAATTGGATGCCACTAAGGCATAGATAATCAGCATCTCAGCAACTAATATCAAGGCTTACCGATCTGATATCAACGTCCTGAAAAATGGTCGTTACCTCGACACCTGAACAACACAACCTGAGTCAATCAAAAGAGGCACAATCTTTCTAGTCTCAAGTGTAACTGACTGCACATTCAAACACTTGGCTGGCTGAAGTCTACCATATCTAATTGGATATTATCTTGTGGTGTGTGAGATGCTTCCTGTTATCCTCAAGTCATGAATATCCAAACGTTCAATTTCCAGATTTATATTATTACAGTCCTCAGATGTCAAGGTTTTCCCTGGACCCAGACACTTGCCTTCTCCCAGGTGTAATCACCAAACTGATTTGTTTGATTATGATAATAAGCAAACAGGTTATCTGCATGTTTGGTGACAAACGTTTCCTTAAATTGCATCACATTTAGGATTCTTGCAGAGTACGTAGTGGCACTTTTTTGTTGGTTGGCCATACTTGTCTCAATTTCAGTATCCTTCAGCCTTTTTAGAAACAGTCTGGCTATTGTGCTAAGTGCACCCATTTTCACGGGTTACTCTTCACACTTATGTTCCACAATCTCTTGTCTCTCTGGTAAGGTCCTTTTTTTCTCAATTTTCTCGGTTTCTATTTATACCCTTGAATTCTATATGTGATTGTGATATCTGTGATCTTATAATATCGTTCCTTCTGTCTCCCACGATCATGTCTGATTTAATTTCTTCAATAGTCCATGAAAAGAACCCCCAAAATCCTGTAAATGTCATTTAGTATGATAATTACTAGTTTACGTTCATATTACTTTTCTCTGAGTTCAAATTTAAAAACTTCGACGCGCTTTTTTTACTAACATAATCATGTTTGCGTTTATATTCTTCTTGTGCTAGCATACTTCACTTGCTTAGAGACTATTCGTACTTTCGTTACTTCTCCATAGATTCTACGTTTGCTGATTGACTGAATTGTATCAATTTCATTCTAATTGCTTGTTCTAATCGTCTATAATTAGTAATTCAGTTTTTCATTCCAGGTTTCCATATCTCAGCTGCAACCCGTAGTTTTCACTTCAACTTCCTTGGTTTGTTATATGAATTGACCTTGTCACTCTTTCTCTTCCCAGTTAATTGCCCTGTCATTCTTTCTATTGAAGTCGTCACAGTAACTTCGATGTTACTAACAGCAGATAACAGTCTTTCTCAACTATGAATAACATAGCTTTTTTTTAAATCTACATATAACAAATCTCAGCCTCCTTTCTTTTTTGGTAAATAGAGTCAGTCAATATTACATTTAAGATAGTTTATGGTTATGCACTGTGAACATCTTCCTAATTCGGTGTTCGTCCACTTGAAAATGGAGCAGAATATTTCAATAATGATATGGCGCAAATATTGATAGCTTTAATAACATTACTACCATCTAGTTTATTACAATTGTTGTCGTTGTAATTGTTATTATTTTTATCATCATCATCGTCATCGGTATTATTATTATTATTATTATTATTATTATTATTATTATTATTATTAGTTACTGAATGTTCAAGCGAACAGACATATATACAATAGGTCCATACATCCATTCATCTATCCATCCATCCATCCATCCATCCATCTATCCATCCGTCTCTCCATCTCTCTCTCTCTCTCTCTCTCTCTCTCTCTCTCTCTCTCTCTCTCTCTCTCTCTCTCTCTCTCTCTCTCTCTATCTATCTATCTATCTATCTATCTATCTATCTATCCATCTTGAATATGAGCTGAATAACGAAATGGAATTGTGAAAATAGCCTTGATATTTGAAATATAATCACAAAACCAAATTGAAAATTAACAAAATAGGAATTATGCTATAATGACCCCAATATGTTTAACTGAAACTTATTCAACGCAATACATGTGATTATTGATTATTGCTCACAAAATATGCTGAGACTATATACAGCATAGACAAAGTTGAGGTGAACATGTAGAAACAAAGTGGAGTGAACTTTTAAATTTAAATACAAAAATGATTATCTCAGGAAATACGACTGATACGTATTGCGCGCGTGCGCGTGTGTGATTATTACGAACAAAATATATTGTTTCAATAATACACACATGCAAAAAATAAACAATGCTGATTTATCAAATAAAGTTATCTGAACACGAACCTCTTTACTATTATATGGATGTGGTTTGAATTCCCCCTGCTCCAAAGGCATGTCATTGCCTTATCTCTTGGCAGTCTCAGATGTTCTCTAGCAAACTGCTTCCTCTCTTAAGTTAAGAGGAATTCTACTTCTTGTGGGTGATTGATATGACTTTAAGAGAATATACAATTCTGAACAGAGAGCTGCTTTCAAGTTGAACTTTGCTACAAGAGTAGGATATTGTTTCTATGTGAATTAAATTTGACTGCTTGTTATTAAATTATAATCTCGTGCCTATATATTAGCAATGGAGAGTGATCATTCGAATTCGAAGATCAATGTCTTGTCTTTTGCTATCGCTGACAATTTACTTAGGAATATCAGTGGAACTGAGAAATGCTCCATACTGTTGTCGAAATCTGCTAAATACTTGAAATTATATAAACCTTCCTACCACTTTAAACGTCCTTAAGTTTCCAAATTTTCGTGAAATCACCAAAATAAAATGAGCATTGTCCAAAGTCAACATTTCGTCCTTTTTTTAAGCCATTCGGTTTGTTTGTTAGTGATGGTAAAGGACAAAATAGTACGATTTTATATCCTTAAAGTAAAGGATACTGTCTACTCTTCGAAACTTGTGCGGTAATTTGGGAGTGGACGGGTAGGAGTAGGTGCAGTAATGCTCTTATGTCTGCTGTTCTTGAGGGT
>NC_068998.1:12387281-12389888 GCF_001194135.2 Octopus bimaculoides | reverse complement strand
ATACATACATACATACATACATACATACATACACACACACATACATACATACACACACACACACACATACACATACACACACATACATACATACATGCATACATACATACATACATACATACACTCATACTCATTTACACACACACAACACGTCTCTGCAGAAAAGAAAAAATGTCAAACACAAAAGACTCGGTTTAATGATCATGATATGCAAGCGTGATTCTAGTTAAAGTTGAGCGTCAATAAAAATAGTAAATGAAATTATTATAAAGAATAACCATAAAAATATGTAACTACATGACTAACACTTTTGTGGCATGACTGTCGTATTTGAATATAGATGAATTTCATTTGAGTACTTGAAAAAGATCTTTTAGCCTAAAATAGGAAAACAACATGGAAAATACCTCCGGAGAGGAACATTTGCATGTCTTAAGATGTGAATAGATAAAAATGTCAACATTGGCCCCAGTTCCCAAAAACATTTTTTTCTGTAATTTATCGATATGTTCCGATCTTTAATTAATTTCAAGGTCGTTATTGTTTGGCATCACATTAGTCTTGACTATCCAGATGCATAATCAAATTAATTCATTCCTACCCTGATAATCTCATCCATCTCGCAGACATTGCATTCCTAGGACTACATTGTCGAATGTGTGTTCTCTTTTCAGGAAATAAGGGAATGATTTGAAGGAAATATGACTGCTGTTTCTAGCTGTTTTTATGTCAACATAGATGCTTCTTATGTCAACATAGATGCATGGATGCATCTTATGTTAACATAGATGCTTCTATAGCATGGAAAAAGAAACTGTGTATGCATAGGTATTAAGTTTCAATTAAAAGATGAAATACATTTAGTTTTACCAACATTCACTTTTAACGAATCTAAGATGAATAGAAGACCATATATGTAGAGAAGAGGTAATATAATCTACCACAGTAACCGGCACTTATTCTATATATACTGCCGCAAATATTAAATGCGAAGTCAACGCTGGTGGGATTTGAAATTAGAACGCAGAGACAACTAAATCCGCCGCAATTTTTACCCGTGCTATCCTGCTGTGTTTAAGTATGCCCTACTCACTATCTTAAATATTAACTTTTAATCTTGCCATAAGGCCAAGGTGGTGAGCTTGCAAAATCGTTAGCACGCAGGGCAAAATGCTTCGTGGAATTTCGTCTGTCCTTACGTTCTGTGTTCAAATTCCGCCAAGGTCGGCTTTACCTTTCATCTCTCTGGTGTCGATAAAATGAGTACTAGTTGAGCAGTGGGGTCGATGTAATCGACTTGGCCCCTCTTCCAAAACTGCTGGTCTTGTACCGAAATTTGAAACCAATATTTTCACAAGGCCAGGTATGGTCGATAAAGATGTGTTGGCCATTAGATCGACAACAGTTCTTGACTGGTACCTTATGTTATCAACTGCTGAAGGACAGAAAGCAAAAATGTAAAGTAATGTCTTCTGCTCTAGTGATAACTTTAAGTCCACTTTCCTCCATAGCTTCATATCCTTACCTAGGCACAAAGCCTGAAATTTCAGGAACGTGGTTAGAAGATTAAATTAACCTGAAACTCATCTCTTGTGTTATTTATTTGGCCTCAGAAGAGTGAAACGCCAAGCTAACATCGGCATGATTTGATCTCAGAGCGTTAAGTAACCGAACAAAACCATAAGGTACTGTGTGACGCATTACTACTAGTTATGTTGAGCTTTTGCGTTGTCAGATGAGTATTTTACACTTGGTAAAAATGACATGAGTTTCTATAAAGAAAATGGCAATAGTTTTTAAATAACGCGTATATACTAGAAAACTAAGATATTGTATTGAATTTTAATTTAAATGAATTAAAATCTATACAGCGTATAAGAAATTAATCCATAACCCCTTTAGAAAAATAGCAGATAATTAGCCATGGGAAAACATAGAAAAATGTTATCATTCAGCAAAGAGACAGAACAATAACACAAGTAGCATGCAGCAACACTAATGTATGGAAAAGAAATTTTGCAGCATTCTGGCAAATCATTTGTTCACCTTGAACATTTTTTTATGCATGACTTTCAAAATGTACCCGACATACTAAACAGTATGAGAACGAAAAGTGCAGAAACAACTATCAAATTATAAACAAATAAATAAGAAATAAATAAATAATAATAGCAATAATAATAATAATAATAATAATAATAATAATAATAATAATAATAATAATAATAATAATAATAATAATAATAATAATAATAATAATTCTTTTAGTAGTTTGTTTGAAATGGTGCTGCTGTTTGTCTGATACTATCAAATGAACTTCTTTTTTAAAAGATCATGTTATCGATAAATCGATATTTGAAGAAGTATCTATTGAATAAAGTACGGGTCTCATAAGTGCATGCCATCTTTGTAACGTACAGCTGAATTGATGGTGGCTTCTAAACCTGGGCGATATGTCTCTGATTGAGTACAGCATCACTTGTAACGGGAGCATCTCCCACCACGTACACGTTCACGCACAATGATCTAAGTATACATATATGCATGCATACATACATGCATGCATTCATACATGAATACTTATATATATATATATATAAATATATA
>NC_068998.1:12385603-12386656 GCF_001194135.2 Octopus bimaculoides | reverse complement strand
ATATACATATACCTGCTAGCAGAACACCTAGCAATGGCCTTGTCGTCGAAAAGCAACTTTGAATTATTCTTAATGAAGCTATATTCGATTTTATACAACACAACGAGATTTCTCTAGATAAGGTAACTTCCAAGTAAGAAATGAATTTTTTTTTTTTTTTCCTTCTGTGTTTATAATAATCTGTGTTTGAACACAGCGCTGCAGATACACTCTCATTATTATTGGCTGTCTTAAGGCGGCGAGCTGGCAGAGTCGTTAGCACGCCGGGTGAAATACTTAGTGGTATTTTGTCTACCGCTACCTTCTGAGTTCAAATTATGCCGAGGTCGATTTTGCCTTTCATCCTTTCGGGGTCCATAAATTAAGTGCCAATCGCGTATTGGGGTCGATGTAATTCTTTACAAGGAGGAGTCGGTTATAAAAGTTACCTGATATGGAAACCTTTATTTTAGTATATTTTTTTAAGCAAACAAGACTCATTAAATGTTTACATACCCAAATTGATTTAGCAATTGTTCCCGTATGTACTCCCATATACATTTAGTATACCTCTTTATTCAATTACTTTCTCTCTCTCTCTCTCTCTCTCTCTCTCTCTCTCTCTATCTGTATACATATTCTTTTATTCTATTCTTTTATTCTTTTACTTGTTTCAGTCATTTGATCGTGGCCATGCTGGAGTACCGCCTTTAGTCGAGCAAATCGACCCCAGGACTTATTCTTTGTAAGCCTAGTAATTATTCTATCGGTCTCTTTTGCCGAGCCGCTAAGTTACGGGGACGGTTGTCAAGCGATGTTGGGGGGACAAATACAGACACACAAACATATACACACACACACATATATATACATATATACGACGGGCGTCTTTCAGTTTCCGTCTACCAAATCCACTCACAAGGCTTTGGTCGGCCCGAGGTTATAGTAGAAGACACTTGCCCAAGATGCCACATAGTGGGACTGAACCCAGAACCATGTGGCTCGTAAGCAAGCTACTTACACACAGCCACTCCTTCGCCTATATATACAAATATATGTATGTATATTATATAT
>NC_068998.1:12381339-12385378 GCF_001194135.2 Octopus bimaculoides | reverse complement strand
ATATATATGTATGTATGTATGTATGTATGTATGTATGTATGTATGTATGTATGTATATATATATATATATATATATATATATATATATATGTATGTATGTATGTATGTATGAATATTTGTAGATGCGTGTGCTAGTGTTTTTGTGTGTACGTGTGTGTGTGTGTGTACATGTATATGTGTGTGTATATATATGTATAGCTTTTTTTTTTTTTACCAGTTACTTTTATGTGGGCATGTGTGTGCGTATGCACATATATATCGATTGGTTTCGGAACTGAACGATGGCATCTAATCGATGACCATCAATAAAAGGAGACTTTCTTGAAGGTTATCAAATGACCAGTGGCCACTATTGTTTTCAAACTATCAGAGAAAATATACAGCAACAATATAAACACGTGAATTACTTCTTTCATCTGCTTCGTTCCCCCAACGCGGTTATTCTAACATTAGATTAATCGAAATGCTAGGCATTTCAAGTTGATCATGTTTGAATGCACAGTTGCTGTGAACACTTACAAATTTCTACGCACTCATACAATCTATAATTAGCCTCGAGTGTCTGTTATACACATACTGCCATGCGTATGTATTAACTAAGGTATACATACATATTTACATCATGCTTTAGTGTCTATAGAAAAGTGCATACGTACCAGTGCACCGAAATAATTAATTAAACTATGTTTGTATACGCGAGTCTGTGTAAGTATGTTTATATGTTCATGGAAATGTACATGTATATATTTGCATATTTAATTAATACAGTTTCACTGGTTAACATGTATCTGATTTTATTTCATGCCAGACTGGACTCTTCCTTAGGAAATGTAGCCATAATATAGAGAACGATCTAGAAGAAAATTGGCTCTTCGTTTCTCTTTTCTCTCTTTTCTCTGAACATTCGCATTCTTCCTGTAATGACGTATGCAGCGGCATATATCAAAGAATTCAATTCTATAATGCTTTTATTTTGAATTCTGAGAAGCACTTGATTCAATTTCCCAATAACTGATTCCAACTTTTCACTATCTCATGACCTCAATAGTGACAAACCTTTCCTTTTTTCAAGAAGTATCACTTCTAGAATTCTGCCATGGAGAGCAACTATATCCCTGGGCTGATCTCTTTGTATGGCTCTGGAGTGACACTGTAGGTCTCTGTGGTTTGGATAAATCCATTTTTCATATCCAATATTTCTTCGCCAAATATACTACAGACATATCATTTAGTTCGTGAGGAGCGACAGTGCTTGTGTTCTTTGCAAGCTGTGTCTGACTGGTTAAAACGATGTATTTGAGTATGCAATTTAAATCTATATAGGTTCTTGTCTACACAGAATAATATTAGTGGCGAGAGAATTCCAGCGATATACTGTGCTTCTAAGGCAGCAAGCTGGCAAAAACTTTAGCGCGCCTGATAAGAGTTAAACTGAATTATGAGATGTTCGAACCCAATGAAAGAGAGGTATTACTGGAGAAAGAGAGAAAGGAAAAGCCGATGGAATTATTTAGAACCAGAGTCAGACCTGCCGGGATATATATCCAATATAATAATTTACCTAATGTTATGGAATTGGATGACCTCACGGAATACATAACAGACAAAAGATAAGACTGATAATTAATATGTATAATTAGAACAGTAAAATGGAACTGCGAGCTTTGGTGGGGGGGGGGGCTCGTAAGCCTTTACATCCTTTCATTGTTAAATATTTCATTTCGTAATTCGTCATTCGTTTTATGTACCCCACGTTTTGTGTTGTCTGTCTTTGTGATGTCCTCTCATTTTTAAGGCTATATGCCGCAATAAAGCAATATGTGTAAAGCCAAGAGTTGCGTATTATCGAGTGTGATTACAAGTATTGTATATCTTGAGTAGAATGATTTGCGAGGACGTTATTTATAATCACGCTATATCGTACGTCGAACGTGCGATACAACAAATATAATACAAGTACTACATTGAGCAAAAACATAAATCTCAAAAAACTAAACTTCTGTAACCACCACTCTCTGTATAGTATATTTTGCTGAAAGATCGAAAGCAAACAGGAATTTTGTATACTGAATAGGTTCCAGCTAGGACGATCCATCTCAAAGGCCAACGAAAAGAAGAAAATAACCTACATTTTCCATGCTGACTTTTACAGATCGCATATCATTTTTTGCTACTTGTGTACTCATAACACATCCATTACTTTACTCTACAAAGGCGACAATGAGTCAGAGAACAATATCACATGTTATGTCTCTAACTCACATTTGAATTACGCTGCCCCATAAGCTCATGAGTGGCAATTTCGCAAACAAAATTTGCCTGTCATCGAACGTCGTCTTTGGTCTTCATTATGCATAAGACACTAACCTTGGCATACGTCAAAACTTTCCTTTTCGTGACACAGAAAGTAGATTAGTTTTCACTCTAACCGTTTCTGAACGTATTTATTCGAGTGAGATAATGCAGTGTTTCTGAACGCATTGTCCATTTTAGCCCGAGCCTCTTCCACATTCAGAGACTGAATGTTCGAAGGAATTCGGGAAAAACTATAAAATAGTCATAAATGTTTCCATTTAAGTATTTCTCTTTCATCGATGATTTCGTCAACATTATTGCTTTTGTTGTTGTTGTTATTGTTGTTACTGAAAGACCAATAAGAACCCACCTCCTATGTCATTCGTTCCTAAAAATATTTTTTCTCATGCCTGAAAAACATGCTTCATTGGAATGTAAACTAGTTCATGTTTCTTACTTTGTGTCTACGCAAATTATTGTTTTCTTTTTTTTTTTACTTCTGGGTATTACTCGGTTCATTTGAAGCCATTACGAACCGGGAAGAAAATACTTGTTGACTATTAGATGTAAGTGTTCCCACTGATAAAGATATATCTGTAAAGGAATTTGACAAAATAAGTAAATATAAGGATCTGGAAATTGAAATACAAAAGATGTGGTACCTTAAAGCGAGAACTGCTCCTGTTATTGTAAGTGCCCTAGGTATGATAGAAAAGGCTGTCAAAAACAGATAACATCCCAGGAGAACCATGTCTCAGAGAAATCCAAAAGATTGTGCTGACAAGTACTGCCCACATCCTTAGAAAAGCCTTATCAATTTAAATGTTTGTATTGTATTACATGAAGACATTTCATTACAGCCCCTGCCACTCCCCCCCCCCAGCTTTCAGTTATACTGTAACATCTCTTATCCTTCACTCGCCTTACGACGCTGGGTGTGTCTCGGCAAGTGATTGTAACAAACATGCAGATTAAGAATAAATAACAATAATAATAATATTTCAAAAGGATTGGCGTAACTCTTCACAAAGGTAAATAGACAAGAGGAAGAGCGCGATGCGATTGGAACAGATATTTTATTGGTTGAACAATATTTCTGCAGCAAGCTTGTCATTGTCGAGTTCAAAATGAAAAGTGATAAAAATTCAAAATTACAGAAATTCAAATCCAAAATATGAAGGAAGGCAACCACGTTGATGGAATCGGTCTTCAAAGTTCAATTTTACAACTGTCGAACAGAAAAAGAGAGAAAAAGAAAAGGAAAGAGAAAAGAAAGGAGAAAGAAGAATATTTACTCAAACAGTTTCGTGTAAATTTGATGAAATTCTCCTTTCATTTTATTCATTCCTCCAGGGTGTGATGTTAATAACCTGCAAACATATTTCTCCTCGCGCATTTTGATTAGTTATTCGCGTTATGATCATACCTCTTTTTGTATATCTAGAAGTGGTGAATCGTCTAATGTGTCTTTCCTTCTTTTTAAAGGAAGATATGACATGAGGGAGACTCAGCTACTACTTCTTATAGGCAAACCCTGTTTTAAAATATTTCCATCTTATCCTTTTATATCGACCTCTTCACTTGAAATAAATGTTTTTAACACTGGCATGATTTTTTTTTTTTTTTTTGTCCGGCATTCTAACGATTCTGCTTCTAATTTAGGCATAAGTTCAGCAATTTTTAATGAGAGAGAGAGAGAGAGAGAGAGAGAGAGAGTGGAGAGAGAGAAAGAGGGAGATAGAAA
>NC_068998.1:12376533-12380306 GCF_001194135.2 Octopus bimaculoides | reverse complement strand
TATATGGCGTGAGCGGAAAGATCACTCTAATGATGGCTATTTCTGTCACCTAGCATGTTGGCAGACTACTGCTGGGGTATAAAAAAAGATCACACTCCACACAAGAGGCTTAGAAGGACAAAAGTGGTTTAAACTGACAGGTGTGTTTGCAATTCATAACCAATATATGTTATGTTATACCAACAAAATGTTTACATTATTTAGTTGTGTTAACAACAAACAAGATGAGGACAAATATCCGTCGAATGTAAATAATGTAAATAATGTACATAATTCCTCATCTCTTAAATATAGAACTGTAACTAAATTTTTGTTTTGTTTTTTGTAACTTTCAGTATTTTCAGTGTTGTGTTCAATACGCAATGTTATGCAATATATTATAAAACATATAGTTCATGAGACAGGAAAACGGTGCCTAATCTGGAGAAATAAAGGTCAGAATGAGATTCAGGACAATTTTTTGACCCAGACGCAGGTCTTACTTAGCTTGTACTCTTTTTGAACCTGAAATTTGTTGCACAGTGTTATATCGTCATAATGCATATCGTCATAATGCATTTTCCTGTCGGAAGTCAGCATTCGATTGTAAAACAATCTGTCTCCAGCAAGTTAACACGCTTAAAATATTCATAAAATATATGTAGAAATTTAAGGTATTTCTTTTTGAAAAAGATGCAGTAGTTGAGTTGAAATCCATATTAGCCTCTCACAAAAGTAACAACAGTACAGTTTCCTCTTTTCTCACTCTCAGCTAAAACTTTAACCTACACACCCCTCAGAGTGAATGAACTTGGACTTTCCTACTGATTGCATTTTCGACAATTGCTAACCTCCAGTGTATGGTTACTTGACTGATTGAAAACAACAAGACGGCAACTGCAGATCACAGCCTACCGCCTTAATACGGAAAGATCATATTAAGTAATGTAATTCAAGATTTCTTCTAGGATGTCGGGATGGTCTTGAATGGAAGACCATTGGGGACGGCCTACATGTGTAGTAAACTTTCCAACTTCAGCTATCATATAACAGGTAACTCTATTTTAATATATAGAAACCAAGGGAGGTAAACTCAATAAGGTCAGTTATCTCTCTTTGGAGACGGACAAACAGAGAAAAGGAAATTTATTGCATAATATTAATAGATACGAAATTCTCATTGTTTCCACGAATAGAGATTTAAAAACAACTCAAATGAAGTCATAACATCACAGTTTAATTCCCCATTACTCTCTCTTTATAAGAATAATGCATAATTTTAAGACATATAAAGATGCGATGAGTACTTAACGTAGCAATCTCTGACGATCTCTCTTAGTAAGTTTACGTATATACACAGCATTGCCAAAACCGCATTACAAAATTAAAACCTCCTCTTCTGACCTGGAAATTGCATTAGCTCTGATCCCTCATTAGTTGCTGACGTTTTGCAAATCTACAGTAGAGTATTATTCCCATATCTTCGACATTGTTGTTGCGACTAATAAATCTCCTAAATCGCATACAAAAGAAAGCTATTTAGCTGAATTACAATAATTCACTCACCATCATGCTGCCACTTCTATACACACTTGTGGTTCTTCTCTTCGCTATCTTTTTTGCTGGCTTCTGTCCTCTAATTAAATTTTACTTAATATCTCCATTGAATCCTGCGTGGTGCATCCACCTTTTCTCCCATGGCTAAACATATATTTTTGGTTGGCAGAAAAATTCGTTTGTTTCTTTCTGATGTTTGAATTAGCACGAAAAATATTTTTGTGGTAGAGTTTTGTCATTTTTTTCTTTTTGTAGCTCTGTTCTTCCTCTTCAACTTTTGTTAATCGTTTTTGAAATTTGATTAAATTTTACTTCTTTTCAGACATGATTATAGAGTGTTATATTGAAAACAATGAACATTTTCAACACCTGCTCCTCTTTGCTCTCAATCATGTTTCCAGAGCTGCAAAGCCGCTCGAGATATTTGTGCTTTGTATGAAGAAGGCGTTGTTACTGAAAAAAACTACTCAGAAATGATTTTCAATCTTCAAGACTGAGAAATTCAACCTCAAAGACTCTGCATTCCAGACGACTTGTTTTGTTCAATGAGGGTCGATTGAACGAATTCATTCACGAGGGTCCGTGCCAGTCTACGAGGAAACTGGCGCAGTAGATGAGGTGCTCTTATGTAACATTTACTTGATGAGTAAAGTCCAAAACCTCAGTGCATGAAAGCCACACGCTCCTCTATCGGCACCATTTTGCTCGCTCAAGGCCAGGCTACTTGTGAACACAAACAGAGATTTCTTTGCTGGGCGATGAAAATTAGTGACTTTACGTCAGTATGAATCAGAGGAAAGAATGAGTGCCCCAATAAGAAAGCAATACCTCGAGTAAAGTCGGAGCTGCATCCACAAAAGCCAATGATCTGCGTTTGGTTGAATTGAGAGGGGCTAATCTACTACGAAATGCTTCAAAACAATTACATGGTTAATGTAGAGCTTTGCGTTCAGCAAATGCACCTGCTCAATAGGGCCATCCAGCTGAAACGATCAGATACTGACGACATAGCGTGCTTCTTCAATACAGCAACGCTCGCCACCAAGTCGCTAATTTGACTGAGCATACTATACAAGTGCTTGGTTAGAGGATTCTATCACACCCACCGTATTCTCTTGATACAGCATCTTGAGATTATCACCTTTTTCAGTCACTTTCCAACAGTCTGTGAAGTGTCTCTTTCAATAACGCCACGAAACTAAAAACGTGGCTCAGTGAATTCTTGAAGTCTAGACGGGTGATTTCTACCGTCGTGGAACGTTGTCAAGAAGCCGTGAACAATGAAAGAAAATATATTTTTGAGTTATTTCTGAAAATTGCTGATGAAAAATATAAGTAAAAGAGAAAATAAATGGCTTAAAACAATAGGAAAGAAGAAACCAACAAATTTATTTAACAACACAATAGCTCATTCCAGTTCCAGAAACGCAGATTATCTCTGGAATTCTCTCGCTACTAACATTATAGTTGCTAATCTATATAAATATAAGTTGAACACTCAAATACACCGTTTAACCAATCAGACACAGCTTGCAAAGAACACAAGCACTGTCTCTCCTTCACGAACTAAATAACATGTCTGGTTTATTTGGCGAAGAAACACAGTGGAAATATTGAAAAAAATATTCTAATTACAGCAGGTGTCAGAATTTCTCCGAATTTAATAAGTTTTGATTAAAAAAACTTGTACCTTGCAGCAAATTGCTTTAATCACGTCTAAAACAATACTTGGAAGGACAAGAAATACATAAATTAAACATGTATCTCCACACTTCAGTTCTCTCACTCACCGCCATATGTGTATGTGCGTGTGTATATTTGCATATATATGTGTGTGTGTGTGTGTGTGTGCGTGTATGTATATATATGTGTGCGTGAGTGTGTATATAAATATATATATAGAGAGAGAGAGAGATAGATAGATAGATAGATAGATAGATAGATATAGATATACATACATAAATATGTGTATACACACAGACATATGTACATATATACACGTGCATTTATGCAAATATGCATACATATACAGATATACGCATCTACATATGTATGCACGCGCATATGTATATGTATATACGGATATATATAGATGCATATATATATAAACGTATATCCGTACATGTTTATAAATATATACATATATACATATAATACGTGTGCCTGCGTGTGTGTATGTGCTTGTGTGTGTGTGTGTGTGTGTGTGTGTGTGTGTGTGTGTGTGTGTGTGTGTGTGT
>NC_068998.1:12373785-12376218 GCF_001194135.2 Octopus bimaculoides | reverse complement strand
ATATATATTAGCATATATATATATACATATATACAAGTATATATACATATATATATATACATACATACATATATATACATATATATACATACATATATATACATGCATATATATATATATGTACATACATATATATACCAGATATATATGTGTGTGCATACATACATATACATACACATCCACACACACAAACACACCCACACACATACGCGCACACATATATTTGTATATGCATCTATACTTCACGACTTCATTTACAAAAAACAAATGAAAATAATACTCTATTGCTTCTCAAATATAAATGTGTGAAATAGAAAGCCACGCATTTATAAAAGAATATCTTGTAATATTTATGCTATGATGTGTCATTTTGAATCGTTCGTCTATTTGATATTTATGCCACATGTCACGTTCATGCCATGTTGTGACGTTCATACTTTGTCGTTATGTTCATGTTATAATGCGACCATCACGTTATGTTGTAATGTCTGTGTCATTTTATTGTATTCATGTCATGTTGTGATGCTCATGTGATGTTGTGATGCTCATGTCATGTTGTGACTTTTATGCTCTATTGTTATGTTTTCTCTACGACGGTCATGTCATTATCTTGCTCATGCTATTTTGTGACGTTCTTTGTGATGTTCATTGCTTGGTATTAGATGGATGGCGTGCCTTAACATTCACGTCTTGTTAAGTTCATGACAACTTATGCTGTTCTTACTATCATACTATTTTGCGATGTTCATATTTTATTGCAATGTTCATATCATGTTATGTTCATGTCATGTAGTCATGTTCATGTTCACGACATGTCGTGTTCATGTTCATGTCATGTTGTTATGTTCGTCATATTGTTATGTTCATGTCACATTATGTTCATATCATGTTGTTATGTGCATATCATGTTATGTTCATCATATTGTTATATTCATGTCTTGTTATCTTCATGTCATATCGTTATATCCATGCCATGTAATGTCTATGACATGTTTCGATATTCACATCATGTGGTTGCAATCATCCTATGTTTTTATGTCCACGCCATATCGTTATGTTCATGTTTGCCTCAAAAGTATAACCAATGCCTGTGAAATGAAACCGCTCAATCCGTTGTTACTGTAAATGGAATAGATCCGTGAAGCGATACAGACACTTCCGTTTCGGACTAAACATCATGCTGCATATTTAGTTATATCTCTCTAAAATTATGTGCGTATGTACCACAGTGGGGAAGCCATTTGTTTCACCACCGAAGACAGAGTTCTTTTTTTAATATCTCGTGGATACAATTATCGCAATAATGTTATTATATTAGCCTCCAGGTTAGGGGGAAAATCTCAAGCATTTTCGGGGAAGAAAGCCAAACTCGATTATATCGATTCCGTATTTTTATCGACCTCAGAGCGAAGCAAAGCATAGTCAAACGCCAACGGAATTCACATGTAAAAGAAAGAGATGTAAATGAAATACTACAAGACATGTTACTAAAGTTAATCTACCAACCTCACTGTATTATCATACTAATTATAACTAGGTTTGCCACTGAATATTTCTTCATGAACAAAAATAGATTCAAAACATGAAATTGATACTGTAAAAACAACAAAAATTTGTTGTTACAATATAGAAAAGGAACGCGAGTAAGAAACTTTAAGTGTCTCAACTAACCTGTATGTCAATATCTATCAAAATATTTTTTCTTTTGCAAAGATAGTTTTCCATAGTAGTGGTGTTGTCAAAGCCCTACTTTATTTTGCAGACCTGATCCCTCAATTAAAGATAACATGACAATAATCGATAAGCAACTTTTATTCCCAACCAAGATGTATCCAACACTGATCATCCGGCCAATCCTGTATACCGTATAGAAATTGCATTCATCAACTTCTAGAAAAATATTAACAACAATAAAAGCATAAAAGAGAAAATGATTTTCAGTACTTTACATTACACAGCAAGTAATGAAATAATACGTATTGTGGTGTAATGTATAAATTAGCTTTTGTCAAAACACCATATTTTGTATGTAACTTAATCTCTGTTAAGGTGTATACGTGCCACCGTGTGAATATATTTATATATATATATATATAACACAGTCTGTTAAAGTCTGTCATACCGGCCATGACGAAGGGAAATAGCCCTGAAACTCGAGTCGCCTTTATATATTTATATTTATATATTTATATATTTGATCTTTTATATTGAACACTCAATATTTCATCTACATTCAATACTTTCTTTCATGGTGCCATCCATTTTTATTTTATTTTATTTTATATTATATATTGTATATTATATTATATATTGTATATTCCATATTCTATACCCCACATTGGTTCTGCAGGAATATAAATAAAACATAAAAAACAGACAGTGTTGGAACTCTTTTAAACAAAATAATATATTCCTCTATACACAATCATACAA
>NC_068998.1:12370475-12373042 GCF_001194135.2 Octopus bimaculoides | reverse complement strand
TGTGTGTGTGTGTGTGTGTGTGTGTGTGTGTGTGTGTGTGTGTGTGTGTGTGTGTGTGTGTATACATAATACACATGCTATAACCATCACATTTTAATATTGAAATATAATTTGATATCGCTTCTATTATATAATATTTTAAACGTTCCTTTCTCTATTCTTCTCTATGCTGAGAAATCGCATAAAAGGTATTAAGTACTTGAATATTACCGAAATACAACCCGGCATTATTAATCTGCTGTGGGGTTTTAATTCAGACTTCTAAAATATCATGTTGCCGCAGGCTGACTTGTCAAAACGGAATTGTTTGTTACATGTAAAACATTTCAACACAATGTGTTTTGACCACTTCACTTCACATACACATGCACTTATATTCATTTGTATGCTTATATCTTTCATTTGTATATCTTCTGTTAATTTTGCATCCCAGTCTTTGATATATGCCTTTCAGATGTAGATGAGGAGACGAAGCTACTGTATATAAGCTTTTTAATTTGCTGCTAGTGCTGAGTGCGATTCTTCTCCATATCTTCAATCTCCTTCCGGCAGTTAAAATGCCAAAGTGAATGGCGAGTAGCGAGGGCTTTCTCTTTTAAAGGATTGACAATGCACCCTTTGAAATGACTTTCAACTGGCCTTTGAACCTTTTCTTCAATCCTGATTAGATCCTACGAGCAACGCAAGAGCAAGATAAGTGCACTGCTTGTTGATGGTTGCATAGCGTGGATTCACAACTGTTAATGTTGGTTTGTCAGGTAATTGAGAACTTCTGGAGACACTGTACATTAAATACCTACAAAGTCGTGGTGAGTTGGCTGTATGTAGTTCATGTTTCGCGTTTATATAAGAGAGTGGAAACAAAAACTTTTCGGTAGCCGAGGAAATCGGTGAAAGAGACTGATAGACGTTTAGAAAAAGTTTTCTTAAGGACGTAAAGGCCTGTCTGATGAAGTTTTGAATTTATTCTGACTCGATATCTGAATCGAGAATACTGTGGTAGTTTGTGTTGTGTCAGCCATCTGACAGACGACCTGGGTTCGTGTGTGTGTGTGTGTGTGTGTGTGTGTGTGTGTGTTAGGAGATGTTAGAGGCTAAGTTTATTCTTTCATAAACTGTGACAGCTGATGAGTTGATTGGTAGAGTTCTGGAGTTTGCGCAATAAGAGCACAGTCATCAGCATATTAGCGCTGAAGGAACTTCTCGTAGCTTGGTGTTGATTAATTTACCCGTCAAGTCAAAATTTAATAGTGATTTCTATATTTCTTTCTATCCTCCTCTGTAATAGCGCGGCCACATAAATGAATTGAATAGTAATTCAACCATACAGAAACCAGCACGCTACCTTACATGATTCCTGTCAATTTACACTTGTATTCAGCTTCAGCTATCCCATATACTATAGCATTGATATGTCGGCAGGTAAGCACAAGCTGAGCCTATCACTTCATCTCACGTCATACGAGGGTGTACTGAAAAGTTCCTGGTTTTCGGTGAAAGAAAATACAGGAGGATCAGTTAATTATAATCTTGTTCAACATATTCCCCTCTCAGATTCACACACTTATTGCAGCGGTCCTTCAGTTTTTCTAAGCCCTGTAAAAGAACTCAGAAGGTTGGACCTTCAACCAGGCCTTTCGCGACACCCTTAAAGCCAGGAACTTTTCAGCACCCCTTCATATACACCTTTATATTCTGCCCCCGTTTAATGGAAACCACGTCAACCAGGACTTTCATATGCTCACAAACACGAGCAAGAAATCAGTCCCGGCTTCTCTTGTAACATCCATATTTTCCGGGAACCAACACATGTCCAAAGACTTTTCTTTATTAATCAAAGCTACTAATAACAGATTAATTTGTGTCTCGCGAGGTATAAATGTTTTGTTTTTTGCAAATGTCTGCCTCCATAACTGTCGTTTCCGTTCGTTGTTTATTTCAAATTGTGCTAATGGTTTTACAATTTTAATTTTTTTCTTTTGGGACTGATCACTGCTACCATATTGTGACTAGTTCCGCTCACTGCTACCCTGAAGAAAAAGGCCATGTTTACAAAATCTAAAATGTCCAAGATCAATTCATGTTTTCTTTCCCCAAGGTAAACGGGGCATACACTGGACTGCTCAAAAGATTTCTATCGACAAAATTAATTCAATAATGAAAGTAGTAGTTTACACATTTTGTGATGGCGTGTTTCATTTGATACCTTAATGCCATAACACAGAAGAGTTGAAAATAATGGTTGTGGAGAAATCCATCTCTCTTTCTTTCTCTCTTTTTCTCCCTTTCTCTATTCCTACTTTCCTCCCTTTCTCTCTATCTCTCTCGTTCCCTCTCACCCTTTCTGGTGTTCAGAATGCAATGTTTTTTTTCTTCGTTTCTATTTATCATATTTGGCCTTGGTTCAGTCACCTCAATCACCACCATTGCTGCAGTTGACCACTAACACCCACAACCATGTCGTTAGCCAAGTATCCTTTTACATTTAACTGATTTCAAATGCAACGGAACCTGACACCAAGCTACCTTGAAGCAATGAACTAAATAAATAGGTAGGAAAGTGAGCA
>NC_068998.1:12363514-12369991 GCF_001194135.2 Octopus bimaculoides | reverse complement strand
AAGAAGAAGAAGAAGAAGAAGAAGAAGAAGAAGAAGAAGAAGAAGAAGAAGAAGAAGAAGAAGAAGAAGAAGAAGAAGAAGAAGAAGAAGAAGAATCAACGAAAATCGAAAAAAAAAGAGTAAATAAAAGAAGAGGGCGGAATCAGAAGACAAAAGAGGTAGGAGAGAGAATGAAACGGTTAAAACAGTGACGTCAACAACAATACTAACAGAGACTACGGCATCGATAACTGCAGCAAGAACAAGAATCAGAAATGAGGAAAACTGTAGCAACATCATCAACAGCAGCAGCAGAAGACAACTCAAATTTGATATTTGATATTTTTAAATCTTAGAAAAACAAATTTAAACTCATTTATTGTTTCTGTTTACACAATGAAACGTTTTGGAATTTAGCCTCAAGTAACCTGAAAATCTCTTTCAATGTTTAGTAATTATCTAATGTCATCAGTATCTCTTCTTACACCTGGGAAGTTGTCATCACTTGCTTTCGTCACATTATTATTTGTTAGTCTAGCGAATACAGTGTGGGTTTATGGCTAAATAAATATACTGCTGCGTAATTACTTATTTCTATGTATCAATGCGTTGTTGCTGCGAAATCACAGTCAGATGTAGGACCTCGGAGAGAAATATGATAATGTGGAACAAGACAGTTTCAGTTTCCGGGAAGCAGAGTCCATTGGGGACTGCGAGATTTATTTTTGTTTTAAAAAAGACACTCACGGGCCTCTCATTGGCTTTTCCCTCTCCAGATCGATTTACCGGCTGAACCTCTCTCTCCCGTAGATCCTGTAACGTGTGTCAATTGAGCAATAAGGAATAAGAACACGGCCCCAGTTTAATTGTTAGCAATTCATCAGTTACTCTCAATTCTACTTCTCAAACAACAGCTTAGATTGGGGATTGAACCGCCGACCGGTTTTATTAGTTTACAATTCAATCGTTATTCACTCTCTACTCCCCGTCCCACCAATCTTTTGATGGTAGTAATTCAGAGCATTTACGATTATTTACTAAAACAACTAAGATGATATGGAGGCTTTGATTACCGTAAATAGCAGAGTCATTTGTGTACAACAAATGTCATGTAGGATGGCCATTTTATTGCTGTTGCGTAACTCCAAATCAGTTACTGATCCAGCAATCAGGTGCTGCGTAGTTAGTCGGTTATTGTTTAATCACAAGTAATCCCTACTCAAGCAAACCTAAGACCAAAGTTGTTCAAATCATAGCCATCCCATCTTTTATTCATGTAATGGAATAATCAAAATAAAATCCTCTAATCAACAGAAATTCTGGCCAGATTTGAAACCCGTATTTATGATTCACTGAGTGGACTTCTCGGCAAAACCCAGGCATGCTTTTGTTTGCGGTATTTTTTTTTCTAGCTTAGCAAACAAATGATTTTCTAGTTGGTCTAATTCGACCGATGAAATGCATCCACTTGGCTCCTCCATTCATGACTTGCCTTCGTAATGTTGGTCTCAAATTTTGGCACAAGGGTAGCAATTTCGGGGGAGGGACTAAGTCGATTACATTGACCCCCGGCTGAATTTGAACACAGAACCTAAGGACGAATTGCCGCTAAGCATTTTTCCCGGCATGCTAACGAATCTGCAAACTCGCCGCCTTACTCACCTTGTTAATATAAAACAGTCATTTGAGTTTTAGCCAGCACTTGTGAACTATTAATGTTGTTTACTCGCAAGTCTTACATGGACGAACTGCTTATGATCGAAGATTATCCAGGCTTCCAATATAACTAGACTTACATTGTCTAAAATAGCTGTTATATGAAGCGGTAGCGTGCAATATGAGAGATATTTGGCTACTATTTACAGTAGGTCGAGCGACAGCACAGAGGTTCCTCATTGGCTTGTTGTGTGTTGTTACTATTGCTGATGTTTAGGCTTAAGTCAACTCTAATCGAGTTTGTTTTAAGATCAAAGCCATTCCAACCATGACTATCCCAACCTCTGCTGACCCGGAACTAAGGATCATTTGGGTCCAGTGAATCATTTGGTGAGATAGTAATGTATTATTTGAGGAAGACTTGACGGCTATATCTAGCAGGAAAAGTGACAATGTAGAGGTTTCATCCTTGGTGTGCTGTTAGTTATCGGGTTGGACGAATAAAGTCCGCCGTTATGTTTCTATTCTCAACTGTATTTACTTCACATCGTTCTCGTTGATAATGGTTTATAGAAATGGATAAACATCCCAAATCTCGCGTATCCTCTGAAGTAACATATTGATCACATATCATTTATTATTTTGAAAGAAAGTATATTGAATCACATGCATACTAACACTAGATTAATCATTTGCTTTCCATGGAGGTGGCATATCTGAACTATTTAATTTCTAAACAATTCTTTCTCTTTTCCTGAACCAATAAATATAGAATTTTGATTCATTCATCACTGCTTCGATAGATACTGTGAAGGCTATATTTCGTAGATGAAACCACATTAAAATCTTAATATGTCCGGTGTTAATTCTCATACTACTGATATAAGGAAAATAATTCTAAGTCATTGACTGATATTTCACTTCATTGAATTATCATTTTTGGTTATCTTTTCAATTCTGTGTGTGTGTGTGTGTGTGTGTACGTGTTTACTGATATAATAGATTAATGAAACATGATGATCTCACTTTTATTGTCAAGGTCATGGTTAAAGTTTATTTTAAGAGAGATAAGTGACGGTTTTCACCCACATGTCATTTTGTAAAGCAATAGTGGCGAGTGCCATAGAAGCTATTGACATATTGGTCAACACCTCAGTTTCGATTCCACATAAGAAGCTTCTTAATTTTTCACAGAAAAACAGAAATGTCACAGTTACCACTTTTTAAAAATACAATTTCCCTTTGCTTTTGTCGCTACTTGCTTCAGGATAGACACAAACAACAGTTTTCTCTGATGTTCACATCAGTTTTCTCTGATGACTTGGTAACCCCGCTGAATATCCAAAATAAATAGAAGCGTATCCTGCATAGTGTAACACTACAGATTCTGATTAAGATATAAGCTTTTTCAACACTCCTCGGCTGCAATCTTTTTCTTTCTGTAACTGCTTGAAGTATTGATGCACAGTGAACATGTAGAATTACTTCAGTACATCAGAAATTTCTTGTGCAACCTTTACATTTTATAGGCAATCAGCTACGATCTGGTTTAGTTCCTGGGTGTAGTAGTGAACATAATGTAAATGGGAAGAATACTTTTTCTTCTAAATACGTCATGAAAATATAACTTTGTATTAATGTAATCTTATTTTTATCAATCTGTTCTCCAATATGTATGCAACACAATTCCTTTTGGCACAATAAAGTTCCCGAATTCATTTTCATCGATGTTTCCATTCTATCTCCACCTCATCTTCAGGAAATGGGGTGATTTTGCCTTCTGTGCTTTCCCTTTTAGTAATGGCGCTTTCTAATAGTACAGATTTCCCCGCCAGGACTTCACCTTTAGAGCAATTCTGTTGTATGCCATCGGATTTCCACTTTTGACTTATGTATGTTGTATAGTCGTTGTAGCCTTGTGTTGCAATATTATTGCTTCCATAATCAGTGTTGTATTTCTGTGAGGAGTTTTGTGATATACTTTCATTTAACTTTTCCTGGTCTAGTTTTGTTTTATGTAGTGTAGTGTGGTGCAATTACTCCTTGTTTTAAAAGCATGGTGAACCTCCAACAGCTGGTTGTACTTATCTGACCAGCGTAACAGTTGGAACCACGAGGTTTGCAACTTCCCCTTTTTACAGTCAAATTTGTAAATTACATTGGTTCTTCTAACTTTGTTCTCATGTATACATGCCTATGATGTGTTGTTAGTAAGGAAGTTTGTACATACGTGTGTACGAATATGTGTGTGTGTGTGTGTGTGTGTGTCTGTCTGTCTCCCGTCGATATATCAATGAAATATGTAAACTTCACTGAGGTAACCGAAAATCTTGTACTTATAAATAATAAATAATCTATACGGTATAAATTCCTCAGAGTTAGATATTCCTGTGTCTCTAGTCGTTACAAAAGCAATAAATCGATAATTCACAAATCTGTAAGCAACGATCCTATTGCTCCCCGACTGCGATGTAAAAGAAAATGTTCATTAATAAGTTATTTCCTCATACATATCTCATTTGTCACTATGATTAACATAATACGGAGGTGAAAATGAAGTAGAAAACAGAGAATTATATCGCATTTCAATTTTATAAACTTGAAATCTCAACAAATGCATTTAATTACAAATCTCATGTATTATTATTTTCATCAACTTCTGAGCAATAAATCTTTAATCTTACCAAGAGATATATATTTTGCAGAATGTCAGATAAGTGAAACGGTATTCTTCTCCCGTATCACGCTATTTGTACGTGATGATCAAGTGGAGTCTTGCATGAACAAAACATTTCTAAATGTGTTATCGGAGAGGAAAATTCCACAAATATGAAATTGTGTTACGATATTCAGTGTCACGGCTGTCAGGACAGTAAAATAATTGCAGTTTAGATGCCGCCACTCGTACAATTGCTTTTTTGGTATATATTACGATAAGGCGTATCTCTTCCTTTAGATAAGATGGGTGAATAATGTATAAAACAGCCACGTGTAAAAACTCCTATTATAGTGACTGCTATTTTATCTGATGCAAATCGTGTATTCTTACACCGAGCAGTAGATGCTAACCCATTACAAGCCAATGAAGTACTTTGTTTATGGTTGTCAGATCTGCTAGAAATAATCACATTTTAGCATCTGTAAAATGGAGTGTAGTTCGATTTGTATCATACAATGTATCAAGAAAAACAGATAGAATGGCGACGAGCTTGATTAATTCCCACATTTGGCCAGCTTACTATAACATATGCAACACTTTATTCTCTTTTTGTACCAACGAAAAGAGACAGTCAATGAATTTTACCTGTACATATAACTGGTGCAGTCGCTATTATCGAGTTTTTAGTGTGCTGCATTTGAACTCTGCAAATAACTGTTGGTAAAATAAATAAATAAATAAATAAATAAAAATTTTGTGGGGAAGTGAACGGATGGACAGGGAGGGATTGAGTTACATTGGATTTAAGACAAAAGAATGGTACTAGAAAAGGGAAGAGAAAGATACATATGCAGGTAAGAATGTTTAGGGGGAGAAAGGGGGAGACCTAGCTAGTTTAGGTCGGGATGCATATACACATTCGCACATACACACCTGGTCGTACATACATTCACACAAAGGACGTTGGCCCACCTGCCCATATGGTCAATTTCGGCCATAGTTCGTATAATTTATGGTTGGAAGACAATCTCACCAGATGTGTGTCATTATAGTTACCTCAAGACTGGGGAAGCTCGCAGACAGTCTGACTCGCCACACATCTATATCACCGAGGGTGAATCACACACCCCTATGCCTATATATACATACAGAGATACACACGTGTGTGTGACTGTGTGTATGTGATGTGTATATTTACATACTTAAATTCAGGTATATATATATACACACATTTAGTACACATACTCATACGTTGCTTGCTAATTATGGTCACCCATCAAACTCGATGATGATTCTCTTCAACTATAGATGCTTTTATGACTGTACTTCCCAATCATTGGTGCCCAACCTCGGTTGCAATACGTGACAGGTACATGGTTGGACGAAATGTTGAGAAATTAATCTGCGTATGTGTCTCTTTTGTCGGTTCTCCATTTATGGCTGAGCGGGTTTCTCCTTCATATCTCGATCATCCTTCAGCAGTGAAAATACCTAAGTGAGTGGTTGGTATTGATACCCTCCGACGTTCTGTAATGTATTGATGTTGCCTATCTTCTTTGTAGTTTTCAGCTAATTTCTTTCAGTTGCTTTTCTTCTTGCATCCGAGCGAGGGCTATACATAACTGGCCTCCTACGGAGTAGATATGAATCCGATTGGTTGATTATTGTTGATTTCTGTACAATTTGGATTCAATGAAGCTAATGTTGGCTTCTGTAGCTATGTTACAACACACACACACACACACACACACACACACTTACACACACACATACACACAAGCACACACACACATGAACACATAAACACACACACACATACTCATGAATCTACACACACACACATACACAGATATACATATAAATTTCCAGGTGTGTCTTTCCATGTATGATTTTTCCGTCCGCGTGAATGTGTGTGTGTATATGCGCATGCGTGTGTATATGCGCATGCGTGTGTGTTTGTATATGTGTGCTTATGCATCTCTATGAGTGCATACGTATGCGTAGGTGTGTATATGCTGTGTGTTTTAAGGTGTATGTGTATACTTTGTTTGTAATGTTATGTCTTATCCAATTACAGGTTTGTATTACGTGTACATGTATCTATGTGAGTCTACATGTGTGTATGTCAGTGTGTGTGTGTGTGTGTGTGTGTGTGTGTGTGTGTGTGTGTGTGTGTGTGTGTG
>NC_068998.1:12357225-12363351 GCF_001194135.2 Octopus bimaculoides | reverse complement strand
TGTGTGTGTGTGTGTGTGTGTGTGTGTGTGTGTGTGTGTGTGTGTGTGTGTGTGTGTGTGTGTGTGTGTGTGTGTAGTGAGATGCGTGTGCATCAAATTGTTTATATGTTGTATGCATTCATGCATGTTTGTGCATGTGCGCATGTGTTTGCACGTCTCCATAAACGAGTTTGAACGGTAGGAAGAACTAACTCTAAACACATCAGCATGAACGAATGTGTGTGTGTATGTATGTATGTATTTGTGTGTGTGTATGTATGTTTTTGTGTGTGTGTATGTATGTTTTTGTGTGTGTGTATGTATGTATTTGGGAGGGTCTGTCTTCTAAGTTTCGTCAGTAGCAGTTTACTCGGGTCGTTTGAATTAGCCACTTACGATGAGCCTTTGACTAAATTTGAATTGTTCGACTAAAACCGTTCAAGGCAGTGCCCCAGCATGGCCGCAAGTCAAATTACTGGAACAAATAAAAGATAAAAGATAATACTAGTATCACATGAATGAGTTCAGAATTAAGGAGTTAAAACTGCAACCGCAACCCTTCAGTTGCTTCTGAAGCTTGTTGCAGCTATGCTAATAGTATATGTTGCACAACTTTATGTCAAACCGTAACGTGGGCAGCGATTACGCAACACAAGTACGAAAAACAAAGAAAGTATTTTGATAATCATCTGTGACCTGTGATACCAATTTATTGAGAGTCTCAGAGCAAGGATATAGTGATCGATATAAGACTTAATATGTCTAATCGTGTTTACAATGAATAATGAGGTTTTGGTGATGTTTGAGTTAAGCACGATATTTAATGTTTTTTTTTAATATTATTTTAATATTTTGTATGTTAACCTCGTATTCTGTTTGCTTCTAATTATTTTTATTAAATTTTTAATTCAGTTTCTTTGCTGATTTTGTCAACATTCATTAATCATCGTTTTGAGTTTGGTTATAGATTTATTTACAAGTCATATATAAATGTAACTCATGTAACTTATTGCAAGTTTTTTTATCTTTATCTTTTTTTTTTACTTGTTTCAGTCATTAGACTGCGGCCATGCCGGGGCACCACCTTGAAGGATTTTAGTCAAACGAATCAACCCCCAGTTCTTATTTTACTTTAAAACTTATTCTATCGGTCTCTCTTTTGCCGAACAGTTAACTTACGGAGACGAAAACATACCAACACCAGTTGCCAAGCAGTTGTGAGGAACAAGCACAGTATTTAAATATTGAAACATGTAAAAAAAATAATAAAAAAAACATCATTGACGAGAAGAGCTGTCAAAATACCACGAGCGGTATAAATGGATAGCTTTGTACAATTTTCTAAAGATGTCTACTGTTTACCCACATTTTCTTGTTCCACACTTGTCTCTGAAATTGTTTGCATTCTTAACAGCATTTTTCTTTTATTATTATTATTATTATTATTATTATTATTATTATTATTATTATTATTATTGTTTTGAAAATTACATTACACCTCGTGTTTTCTTCAACAATTTACTCCAAAGTGTCATGGCTGATAGTCCTACATAAAAATTTCTGACCTCTTTCTCAGATCTGCAAACCTTACAAAGAAGACAAGCTATGCTTGTTCTATAGTTGTTTACCTGACCCTTCCTACTAAATAAACAAGGTTTAACCGATCTAACTGAAAATGATAACAAACTCATATTTTCATTTCCGATTGTAAATTTTGCTTTGTTAGTGATTAAGAAAGAGAATGAAGTAGAGAGATTAAAAGAGTGTGCTTAGGACGATGAGGTAAATATATTTCTATAACTGTCCTTGACATTAATACGTTACCAGCAGTAAGCTGCATCAAGCGACTTTATCTGTCGCAAATAAAATTCTCAAGTAGATTGACATAAGAAGGTAAATGATAAAAGTTCTTGTCGATAATCAATGCTCAAATGTACAATCTGATTTGTACAAACAAACACCAAAGTACGAAAATAACCAAAAATCTACACACAACACAATTTTGTTTATTTTTATGTCCACAGTTTATAGAGGATGAGAAATCAAGGCTAACAGAAAGCAATCCAGTTCATAGTGCCTAATTTTTACTGTAGTTATTATGTAAACCAATGATTCTTAAACCGATTGGTAGCGCCCCTTGGGACATTATGAGCTCAGAAAGGGGAGGAAAATATCAAGAGGGCGCTATGGAGTGCTGGTATTTTGGAGAAGTCGTATATTTCTTACAAACAAAACATTTAATTCAAACCAAGTGCAATGCTTATAAATTAAGTAAATTTTCAAAAACGTTTGTCAGCTAACGTCAAAATATGACTAATAATGTGGCAGGTTCAAAATAATTACATCATATAAGACACTCTAAGGCGGTGAGTTGGCAGAATCGTTAATACGCCGGACAAAATGCTTAACGGTATTTCTTTCAGTTCTTTACGCTTTGAATTCAAATAGCACCAGGGTCAACCTTGCTTTTCATCCTTTTCGGATCGATAAAATGAAGTAGCAGTCACGATTTGATCGAACTGCGAAATAGTTCCCAGTTGTTTGTGATGATGAAAAAAAAGAAGGTCGAAGTGCCACATATATGGTACCGCAAACCAACTTAGAGCTTTCTGTCCACAGCAGAGGGCGAAAATAGGACGCCTTCTCAAATGCTACAGACATACACACAGCAGCAGCAAAAACAGCAACCACAACACCAACAGCAGCAGAGATTGCAAAAGCAGCAGCAGAGACTGCAAAAGCATCAGTAGGCTACAGGAACAGTAGCAACAGTAGCTATATAGGTTGATAAATATATCTTACAACGTGGTGTATTTAACAACCTCTACTATTGAACAGAGCAAAATAGCTTCCAGACATTTAAAAAAAACAAAAACATGACGAACAGGCGAAAAACTTATTTTGTACTGACAAAAAATTTACATTAATTAACAGTGAAACTCCCACTAAATCATTAGAAAAGGTGCATAATAATAATATAATAACAGGTATATCTCTAAACAATAGTTATATGGCAACTCATGTTTTCCAGAATAAAATAAAGGAAGTAGAAAAATATCTTTTGGTCGATTGCGTACTTTCGTGTTTGTACAACAATAACACATGATCTAATAACCAGTTCCCCTTTATGAATAAAATTGTTTTCATAATATTTGGATTGTTTTCATAATAGTTGGAAAGAACTAGCCTAACAGAGACCTGGGAAAGAAAAGAAATGTATTCATATTAAGAATATATATATATATATCAAAGGCTTTTCGCGAGGAATGAGCTCATAATCTCGATTTCCAAGATTCTGTGAGACGCCGGTCTGTCGTAGGATTACTCACTTTTGCCAGCTGAGTGGACTGGATTGACGTGAAATGGTGTGTTTTGCTCAAGAACACAACATATCAGCTTGTCTAGGAACTGAAACCACAATCTTGCAATCATTGTGATGTCATAATCACTTAACCACTAAGCCACGCGTGTGCCTCCGTAACATTCATATTAAGATAATAGAAAATGTTAACCTTATTGAGAACTAGCGGGACTCGTGAATATTTCACGGATTTAAACTTACTGGGTTATTTCTGAAAACTTTATTCAAAAACCTGTGTTGTGTCTGTATCAAAAGAGAGTCGCTCATCTGCTAATTGAAAAGTGAAGGAAATTAGGATACGATGGCGACTTTGTGCATTTTATATATACACTTTATATACTTTATACACAATTTTATAGATTTAATACACAGCACTCTCCCTCTTTCTCTCGCACTCTTTACCTTACCCTCTTTTTCTCTCTCCTTTCTCTTTCGCTCTCTGCCTTTTCCTTCAACTAATCACGTGAAAGTGTTACAGACGGACTAAGTAACGGAGGAAAAAAACTTAGTTAAAAAAAGAATTACACATTTCACTCACCACCATCTCTCCCTTTGCCTCCCCTCTCTCATTCGTCCCCTCGACACCCTCCCTTCCGTTCTTCCCCTTCCCCTTCAACCAATCACATGGAAGCGTTACGGACGGGCTAAGTAACGGAGTGACAGGCAGAATTATTATGACAGCATTCATTGCAGCAGTTTTCAGATGGAATACACGATTCTTTTGAGAGAAATATAAATCCAAAGTTCTATAAAGCCACCGAATATTAAACTAAACTAAAATATTAAACTAGAATACGAAACTAAACTGTGATCAAATGTAACACTTACTAGTCCAAAATTGTGTATATTACTCCATAATCATCGAATACTCTTTGTTTTAGATCCTTATATCTACGTAATCTGATATTCTTTTGTTTGTTTTAATACGATATCAGGAATTGTTTCATTTGAACGAATCATGAATAGCAATCGTTTGAAAGAAAAATTACTTGTTTGAACGTGTAGCTGCATTTAAAAAAACATGTACCACTTGTAAATGATTATAAAAGAGATGAATTTAAGAAGATTTGATATTTTATTGCGTACCTCGTGAGAAAAGTGTCTTAAATAGCAAGCGCATTTCTTTTCGAAACCTTTTAGAAAAAAGTCCATAAAGAAGTGGGTTAATAGCAGAGCTGAGATAAAAAGAATACAGTAACGATTTGTAAATGGCATGGTCTTTATGACTTGTAATATTGGTAAAATTTTTAGTAGACACCTTCAAGAATGCTCCAGCGAAATGTGGTAAATAAGTCACCATCCAGACCAAAGTAATGGTCAACAAAATGAAACTGGTTCTAACTGGATTCATTGACGCTCTTTTAACACTCACTAAAGAGAACGAGCGCTTTATTGGACATATATCAGTGGACATGCCTTCATTTTGGGTAGAGGGTTCAGTTGTGATTGAAATGTCAAAAATACTACTTCTTTTAAAATTCTTGGCTGTGTAAGTGTTCCAAATACTCTTTCCAATCAGTATGTATACTACTAAGATAAAAATAAATAACGAATAACAAGCGGTTGCCAGAATAATATGATAGATTACAGGATAGACTGTGTCAATTACATTTGAAGAAATAGAACAATCTTTTGCTATATTTCCACATTGTCTGATCATTCTGATCTGTTGGCCGTACAAAAAAAGTGTTGGTATACTCAAAATAAAGGAAATGGTGATTAAAACTGTCAGAATTTTCTTTGCTTTGCGAATGCTAATTTTTTTTTTAAGAGGCTTACATATAAGCAAGTATCTATCGATTGCTATACTAAATACAATCAGAGCTGAAGTGATTATGGCTAGACAAACACAAAAGCGTATCGCACGACATGCAACATCACTCTCAAAAATGTAAGAATAATATAGAACGATAAGTTCCATAGGTATACATACTATGCAAATTAGAAAATCGCATATTGAAAGTGTTACAATAAATAATTTTGTAGCGTTTGGATAAAATTTATGATAGTATATATAGGTTACAAAGAAATTTCCAGTTCCTCCAATTATCATAGAAATTGTTAGAAACATTATTATAGGAAGATAAGCATTCACAATATCAGCATTCAATTTTTCTACACTAATAACACATTCGTTGATGCTTTTATTTTGTTCCATTTTTTTTTTCCACCTTCTTGGGAATGTCGCTTCAAAGTTTAAAGACAGCTTTTTGGTTTATTTCCTGGAAAGATAGAAATCGGTGATGCATAAATATTTTAGATATTTTAGTTCAAAATGTTGTTTGAAATGAAATGTTAAATGTTACCCTGAAATATTAAGTCTACTAAGATTTATATAAGAAAAAACTATTTCGGAGATGTCCTTGCCGGGCAAGTAATTTCATCTGACATCGTGTGTTGAGACTAAAACAGTTTCAGTTTGCAAGACAAATATTATCCATTCAAAACACACAGAGAGCGTTTGTTTCCCTTAAGCATTTATTATTTGTTACATGCTGTCAAAATTTTCGTTGCATGAACTGCAACCTGATCACTGACAATATTACACAATATCACTATATTACAAATAACAAATGTTTTTAAGTGAAGTTAATAGATATTGTGTGTTTCTGAATGGCTAACAAATAATATATCTATAACAAAAAATAGGCAGAGTAATAATTCATAATTTTTTTATGGATAAATATTTGTGTAGATACATTTTGGATATTAAATGGTCAAACATCAATCAAAAATTAAGAAGAGATAATATATAAACCTTATATTTGTGAATATATATATATATA
>NC_068998.1:12354265-12356233 GCF_001194135.2 Octopus bimaculoides | reverse complement strand
TATATATATATATATATATATATATATATATATATGCACACACACATACACTTGCCAAAATAAGTTTAAGACCGATGATGACAGTTCTATTCCTTCGTTAATATATTTTTAACAAAACTGTATAAAACTATTTTACTTTTTACTGTGTATGTAGAATTTTATCTCTTTCAAATGATATAGACGTTATATATCTTTCTACCTTTCAAATAATTTTAATGCGCAATTAATCCAAATGATTAGAAATTGTCGGCAAAATAAGTTTAAGACTGTACCAACATTATTTTGTTTAAATTGAAAATCTACGGCTCAAATGATCAACGAACAAAAATTTATTATTTATAACTTGTTCCATAGTCATTAATTTCAATTACAGCCTTTCAACGGAGAGACATGGAGTTCGACAAATGAGCACAAAAATCACTTGGAATGTTCTGCCATACTTCTTCAATAAAATTATTCAATTGGGACAAATTTGTTGTTGTTTTTTTGTTTGTGTGTGTTTTTTTTTTTGTTTTTTTTTAGCATGAACTCTTTTAGAAACATAATTCCATAAATTTTCTATCGGATTCAAATCCGGGCACTGCGGAAGCCACTCAATAACCACCATACTATTGCGCTCAAAATGTTGCAGAACTCTCCCAGTCTTTTGAACGGGGCAATTGTCCTACTGGAAAATAGATCCCGGTGGTGTCTGATTATTTAAATATTGCAGATAGCCTACACTGTTCAGTCTTCCATCAACCCTTAAGTTTTGTTAAAAACTCGAAAAGCACTCGGAGAGCGCAGACCTCCACCAAACCAGAAGGAGCAGCACTACGACGACGACGATGACTACCACTACCACCACTACTACCACCATATCACAATCACCACCACCACAACCACCAACATCATCAGCAGCATTGTCATTGCTTCTACTTCAACCACATACACCGCCATCAACGTTATCATGACGGTTACTTTGACAGTCACTTTCACCACCACAACCAGTATAACCACTACATTACTACCACCACACAACTAACACTATTACCACCATCACCTCAGCATCACACATCATACCGCTCCTGTCGCCATTATAACCACCGATACTATTTTATCCTCGGTCGGAGGATCGCGGTTTCGATTCCCAGACCGGGCGTTGTGTGTGTTTATTGAGCGAAAACATCTAAAAGCTCCACGAGGCTCCGGCAGGGGGTGGTGGTGACCCCTGTTGTACTCTTTCGCTCCAACTTTCTCTCACTCTTTCTTCCTGTTTCTTGAGTAACGCTGCGATGGACTGGCGTCCCGTCCAGCTGGGGGGAACACATACGCCATAGAACCCGGAAAATCGGGCCCATGAGCCTGGCTTGGCTTTTAAAGGGCGCATAAAAAATAAAAAATATATACATATAAACGGAACATAGACGCAAAGCAGTGTTAAGTATGAGCAGAATTTAGGTTAGTTGAAATATGTTTGTCACATATTTCAACTGCTAAAGGCATCGATGTCTGAGATTCTCGAGAGATAGCGACACTCAACAAACTGGATGTTCTCACACCTTTTTACCTTAAGAGAATTTTTTTCTCTATGGCAACTGCAGTGTATTTGCTCTTAGCAAATACATATACATATACATACATATCCACCATCCTCTCTGCTCTCGTGTGACCTGTGGTCAGCTTTCTTTTCACTCCAGCCGCTGTGAAGGCAAGACGGACTACTAGCGTTCTACCTCAGATTCGCGTTTGGCCGTACGGCTTTTGAATGTTGTTTTCACTGTCCAATTTTTCCTGTCTTGGTTTGTGTTTGCCACCTTGGAATCCTCTGTGTAGTGGGTTGATCCACTACTCAGGAAGAGACTATTCTAGAGTACGTTCTGTCTTATCTTCGAAACGTCAGGTTAGAATAGAGGCAGCTGATGAAGGAATATTCCAAGTGGCTTTCTGTTTTCCTATGTGTTCGTTCCGTTGTCTGTAGTTCATTGT
>NC_068998.1:12338874-12353873 GCF_001194135.2 Octopus bimaculoides | reverse complement strand
CCTTGTTCCACTTCCCCTCCCTACCATCCTCTCTCTTTCTCTATCTTTCTACCTATCCTCTATTTACCTACCTATCTATCTTTCTTCTTACCCATCTCCCCCTCTCGCTCTGCTCCCTTCTGTTGTCCTGGCCTCTACTTCACTGCTATACCCTTCTGTCCCTTCCTCCTTGTTCCACTTCCTCCCTCCACCATCCTCTCTGTGTATACATGTATATATATGTTCTTTGTATTATATATATATATATATATGAACGGTTAAGATGAGAGAGTAGGCAAGTCATATGCATGACTACGTACGCTGTGATCTTAGTAAATGTTGAACAGAAATTGACAATTGACAAAATATAGTATATAAACCACATGGTATCCTTCGACCCCTTGCGGTAAAAAAAAGTAAGCTGTTATTATTATCATCATCATTATTATTATTATTATTGCCTTTGCACAGCTTCTAACGCTGGAGATGTACTGCGGTGTCTTCTGTTCACTACCAGTGAACTAAGGTAACACCTCTTATATTTCGAGCACTTTCCGGAGTATTCGGGCGGTTCCAAGCAGTACTGTTTTCTGCAAGTGCTCCACCCTTATTGCAGCCCCGATTTGTTCCATGTACTTCTCGAGATTTTTACTCACAGTTCCCAGGCTTCCAACTATTATTGGTACTACTGCTACCTTTTTCATCGACTACAACTGCTTAACTTCCCAAGTTAACCTGTCATATCTCTCAACATTTCTTTCTTCCTTATCGCATACCTTGTAGTCAGCTGGGCATGCTATATCTATGATCCAGCATCGTTTGTTTTCTTTTTCAATTAAGATTATGTCTGGCTTCCTATTCTCTATCTTATGGTCGCACTGAATCATAAAATCCTATAGGATTTTTGCATTTTTATTTTCGACGGTGCCTTCGGGTTTGTGGTCGTACCAATTTTTTGCTCTGTCAAGTTCATACTTGTTGCAAAGTGTCCAATAGATAAGCCTTGCTATATTGTCGTAGCATCTCTTATATTCCTTCTGGGCTAGTGGCGTACATTGGCTGGTAGTATGCCATACGGTTTCACCATTTTGTCCACAAAGTCTGCACTTATCACTTTCTGGTGTGTTGTCTAGTTTATTTTTTATGTAGTTTGTTCTAAGTGCTTGCTCTTGGACAGCACAGATTAGAGCCTCCATTTCCGGTTTTAAATCACTTTTAGTCAGCCACAGCCATCTTTTTCTCTGTCTGTCTTATCTTTAACAACCCTATGAGATTGACCATGCATTCTTTTCTTTACCCTTTTATTTTCAGTTTCATTCGTTTTCAATTTCTTGTACAGTGCTTTACCTTAACAATCTTTCATCCTACACAAGCCTGACTCTCTTGCTTCTAATAATAGCCGTTCTGTAGCATTTTTTACATACCATGCTATGTTGTTTTTTTTTCTGTTCTAATACTGTGTTTGCATACAATAAGTCCTCTCCCCCTCTTTTTCTTGGTACATACAGTCTCTGCGTCACTTTTGGGGTGTAGTGTCCCATATCTAGTTAGCAACTTCCTTCTCTTTCTGTCCAAGCTGTTTAGTTCGTCTAATGTCCATGCGATTACCCTTGCTCCATATCTAAGGTGTTGATAGCTTAAATCTTATTCCGTCCGTTTAATTTTGACTGAAGGATCAGTCTCAGTCTGCGCATGTACTCTACCTTAAATTTTTCTGTCATTTCTTCCTCCATCAATTTATCCATTTCCAAAATTCCCAAGTACTTATAGCCCGTCTCTTCTATCTGCTTCATAACCCCACCCCCCGACCGTTAACCCGTCCATACATAACCTCCCCGTATCGTTAGCCCGTCCATACATTTGATTTTGCTTCTCTTCATTACTAACACATCACACTTTCTCAGTCCCAACACCATTCTGATATCAGCACTGAAGTTATACACCGTATCAGCAAGGGAACTGACTTGGGCTTCACCTTTACCATAAAGTTTGAGGTTATCCATGAAGAATAAGTGGTTGACATTTTGTTAGAGGCTTTTGAACAAATACCCAGCTTTTGCTTTCCTCAGAATCAGTGTTAGTGGTATCAAGCTCAGTACAAAGATCAGTGGGGACAGGCAGTCCCCTTGGAAGATGCCCCTCCTAATTTCTACTGTCCCTAAACTGCTTCCGTATACTCTCAGGTCTGTCCTCCAACTCGTCATACTTTTTCCAAGCAATCACTTAACATTCGATGCAATACCAAATAGGTTCATACATTCCATAATCCAAGAATGTGGAATCATATCGTACTCCTTACGATAGTCGATCCATGACATGGCTAAGTTACTTTTCCTCCTCTTGCAGTCTTGTCTATCTTGCAGTTTTGTCTATCAGGAACTGATCCTTGGTACCTTTGCATTTACGCTTGCAACCCTTCTGCTCATGTGGCAGGACTCCATTTTTTTCCAGATGTTCGTACAATGACTCTGTGAGTATTCCAGTCAATAACTTCCACATAAGTTGTAAACAGGATATCGACCTCAGCACTGTCCTACCCATTGTCAACCACTCTGGTGTTACTTGGTCGGCATTTAAAAAGGTGTTGAGTTGTGCAGCTATTCGTGCATGACATTCACCAAATCTTTTGATCCAGTGGCCTTGAACTCTATCTGGTCCCGGGGCCTTGCAGTTGCTCATTTTTTTTTTTTTTTTTTTTTGCTGATTTCCTTCACTTCCCTAACTGAAATGACTAGTTCTGCCTGTTTTGGACAGACTACTGTTTGTTTCAGTTCTTGCAGTCATTCAGCATTCTATTTGTGCTCCTTGTCTTTGCTCCAGATGTCACTCCAAAACATTTAACTTTCATTGTTATCTGGTATCAACTTTTCATCTGTACACCCTCCATTTATTTCTTTATAGAATCTCTTCTGATCCTCTCTGAATAACCTATTCTGGTGGTGTCCCTTCATTCTTTGGTCGTATCTTACCATCTTTACTTTCTTTGCAACAAGGCACTGCTTCAGTTCCTCCATTACTACTTTCAGGCCCTTTCTTTCAATATTATACTTCCTTTTCAGCGCCCTGTATTTTTGTTCGCTTTTAAGCTCCCCTTTCTCTTTTCGGTCTAACACAGATTTCCTTCGAGAGCATCCTATTATGTTTCTTTTTCTTGACATCAACACCCACGTTTTCTGTTACAGCAATACTTACTGCTCTATATTATCTAATATAGAGTACGAATACTTACTGCCTTGATCAAATTATTTGTTTCTGTGATGTTGTTTGTTCTGATGTATTTCAGAATTTCATTGGCATTTTTCGTTTCTTGGTTCAATTTCCATCGATCAACCTTTTTAAGGTTGCAAATAATGTCGTTATCGTTCTCCTGTAGTCTTGCCTCTATTCTGTCGTAGATTGCCTTTTGTTCATCTGTCATGCTGCCATTACTTTTATTGTCTTATTTTAGTTTTATTGTCTTCTACGGTACCATGCTATCCATTCTTTTCACTTATCTAATACTTTCCTCGTTATTCTGGCCGTGCCAAGGTGGCAAGCCTTTTGTAACAGTTCTACTGGGCACTCTATTCCAATTTCCTTTACACTCCCCTTGATGCCTTCTGATACTGTTCCCTTCTTCATTTTCCACAGCCGGGTTATTTCGTATTTAAGAGGGTTGTATTTATCTATCTTTTCACCTACCTTCTTGACTTTTCGTGGGTCAAAGGGGCATACAACATCAACTATTTAGCATATGTGGTACATTTTGTCCACCACCACGAGATGCCTGATTTGTTTGGATTGGAAAATTCCAGAGGATTTTGCTAGTCTCCGACTCCACCATTCTGCTACTACTACTACTACTACTACTACTGCTGATGATGATGATGATGATGCTACTGCTGCTGCTGCTGCTATTTGACACTTGTGTTGATGTCGTTTTTGCTTCTGTCTTCCAAACACGTTTTATTCAATCATTACCAAATGAAATCTTATTTGGAGTTCTTGTAAAAGTATAAGAAAAAAATCAAGGACTCTACTAAACTTCGTTAGAAAAGAGCAGTTTTCGTTCCCCGTAGTAGACAAGAAAGACCGTCTGCTTCATACACTTTTAAATTTAATTTACACGTTACACTTTCACAATCAAAATGGATACTACACGAAAGAACAATACTGTGTCAAAGAAACAACACACCCATATGTATAATAAGGAGTAGAAAAATAACGGTAAAGTGAGCATTTAATAGATGAAAATATCCCAGATACTTAAATATGTAATTTGGAATTTGGTGACAGTAATAACAACAACAATAGCCGGAGTGACTCGTATACGATTGCAACAACTATAGTCTTCTCATATAGCTACTGTTTTAAAACAAACCTTCCTTCCGTGGGAAATGAACATATGGAATTTTTAGAACTATTATTGTTACAAGAAAAAAAGGTAATGAGCTGACAGAATGGTTAGCACGCCGGGCAAAATGCTTAGCGGTATTTCATCCGTCTTTATGTCCTGAGGTCGACTTTGCCTTTCATACTTTCGAGGTCGATAAATTATGTACTGGAGTTGATGTGATCGACTTTCCCCCAGTTCCAGGCTTTGCACCTTTAGTAGAAAGAAGTACTTTTACAAGGAAAAAATCTAGATGTGAGAATTTTGTAAAATTGGATGGCAATTCTTTGTCATACGAGCTAATCCAACAAAGACGGAAACGAATTAAGTTTTTCTACGCATCAAGTAGTACATGCACTCTGAGACATCTCGGGAGGAATCACTTCAATAGCAAAAGCAAAAGATAAGGTACCATAAATGTTCATGTCGCGACTCCTAGCGGAAAAAGATACCAGCATCGAAGATAGTAACATCTTCTGGATTAGTGAGTGATTGTGGCATTTCTACTGATTTATGATATAGTTGTTTCTCAGTACATAAAAGATTTTTCAGTTTATTAATCAGAACGCATTGTGGTTGAAAACTTTCTCGCATCTACAAATAGTTTAAACATTTGTATAAAGTTTACCGATTGTGTTAAAATCGACTCCTCTCTCTATGTGTAGTAATATATAAACAACACCGTTATAGGAATAGAAAGTAAACTGTTCCCAAAAAATACAGAATATAATTATATTACTGAAATCTCATGACATCAGGACAGATTTATCTTAACAGAAATCTGAAAAAAAAAGAAAAGGATTATATATTAAAATAGAAGAAAAAGATACCAACATTCAGGAGAGTAACATCTTTTGGATAAGTGAGTGATAGATCCCATAAGATTTTAGCTACAGTGCTAAAGAAGTTCGAATTTCTATTTTTGTGAACAAAAAAACCTTCGATTTCCTGGTAAGTTCTGCCAGATGGAAATGTTTTCAAGTTGAAAATGAGGTTTGAATCATGACGTAGTGTAATCATTCTGATGTCATAATTTTTTATTATATCTATACCAAATCTTTAATTACATCCCCAAATAATCAATACAGCAAGATACTTGAGAATCTGGGACTGTTTTTTTTTTAATCAGACTAGAAACAATTCTGAAAAAGGGAAAATAATGATAGCAAAATTCGTAGAAAATTTCTGCTAGGAGTCGCTGTAAGAACATTTGTGCTGTGACTCCTGTCTGTTATAGTATCGTTCCTATAGGCGATGATTCACTAATATTATAAAGCTACAGTTCGTTACACTGCTCTATAGTACTGTGGGGGGGGGGGGGAAGGTGTGCGAATAAAAAAGGCCTCTTTATGAGATATCTTGAGTAAGAAGTTTGTAATCACTTTTGGCAGGGGTTTTTGAATTGTCAATAAACTTGAGAAAAACATTCAAATTATTTTTTTACCTCAACTGAGTTATTGGAAAAACATTTTTCTCTTTTGTTTCAGCCATTAGCCTGCGGTCATGTCGGGGCACCGTCTTGAAGAATTTTAGTCGAACGAATCGGCCCCAGTACTTATTCTATCGGTTTCTTTTATCGAACCACTAAGTTACGGAGAGCGTATATACACTAATACCAGTTGTCAAGCGGTGGTGGAGGGACAAACACAGACACAAAGTTACACACATATATATAAGACGGGCTTTTTTCAGTTTCTACCTACCAAATCCACTCAGGAGGCTTTGGTTGGCCTGAAGCTATAGTAGAACTATAGCTTCAAGCCAACACACGCCGAAGGTGCCACGCAGTGAGACTGAAATCAAACAGCAGGGTATTGAAATCATTGTAATGTCATAATACAGTTCTTATAAGTAACACTCCAAAAGTACTTATGGCTGTCTGAGACTTCACTACAACTTAAGTTTCCTAAGAATTTCGTTTATTTTTTTATTTTTATTATTCTTTTTTTGTTCTACCATGATTTTTTACTGCCATTATTTTCGCAGAATGCGATAATAGAATAACTTACCTAGCTTTCCTCTATGATTTCACACATCAGACAGATATGTGATCTTAATGAACATTTGTTCCATAAGCAATTAACGAACTTGTCTATGTTTTTATATCATTGTGTTTACAACTGATAACATCCAGTGAGATAATTAAAACAATATTCAATTTTGATATGTTGAAACATGTTAAGCCTATCATCTATACATGTTTTTGGCCATACTGACGCTAGTGTGAGGAATAGAGTTGATGATTGTTTGATTAATTTCAAGTTCTATGAGATGGTGGGAGATCCGGTCCATATGTTGCAAAGTATACTACTTTTACTGCTAAGCAAAATCCGCGTGTTTTAATTGGAATTAATATGCCTAACGTAACCTCTATAGTAAACCTAACTAGAAGTTGCAGTATATTGTCTTTTATTCTTTTACTTGTTTCAGTCATTTGACTGTGGCCATGCTGGAGCACCGCCTTTAGTCGAACAAATCCACCCCAGGACTTATTCTTTGTAAGCCTAGTACTTATTCTATTGGTCTCTTTTGCCGAACGGCTAAGTTACGGGGACGTAAACACACCAGCATCGGTTGTCAAGCGAAGTTGGGGGGGGACAAACACACAAACATATACACACACATACATATATATATACCACAGGCTACTTTTACGAAGAATAAGTCCTGGGGTCGATTTGCTCGACTAAAGGCGGTGCTCCAGCATGGCCACAGTCAAATGACTGAAACAGAGTAAAAGAGTAATGTTTATATTCTGTGTTCAGGTAATCTTTACTATTATTTCTTACGGGGGTCGATCAAATGAATACATTTAACTAAATCGGTCCAAGGCGGTGGCCTGGCATAATAACAGATAAATTGCAAATAATAATAATAATAATAATATTAATATTAATAATAATAATAATATTCTGTAAGCCTATACATGACTGTAATAATAATCCTCGGACGTATATTGTTATTTTTTACGACGTCTTGCTGGCCATCAGCTCGCATCAATGTTGTTATTGTTGTTTAACGCTAGGTCAGTACAGATGTTTATGCCTTGAGGCCACCGTCTTCTTCTAGTTATAGTGTGTATTGTATATGAAAGCGAATCAGTCCTCCCGTTTAACACCAATATCAGTTTTTTTGTTTTTTTTTTCTCTGGTTTATACTTTGCTGTATGGCCCAGTAGTTAGGGCAGCGGACTCGCGGTCGGAGGATCGCGGTTTCGATTCCCAGACCGGGCGTTGTGTGTGTTTATTGAGCGAAAACACCTATAGCTCCACGAGGCTCCAGTAGGGGGTGGTGGCGACCCCTGTTGTACTCTTTCGCCCCAACTTTCTTTCACTCTTTCTTCCAATTTCTTGAGTAACGCTGCGATGGACTGGCGTACAGTCCAGCTGGGGGGAACACATACGACATAGAAACCGGGAAACCGGGCCCATGAGGCTTTGAAAGGGCGCATAAATAAATAAAACACTTTGCTGTAAGCTTTCAGACAAGATCTTAATACTTCAATTCTCTACTTATTACAACAGCATACACGTGATACGTGTTTCCTTTGTCCTTTCCTTTCCCCAACTGATTCCGGTTATCACAGAAGCCGCCCTTCATTATCTGACTAACCCATAAAACAAATCTAGAACTCCGTCATCTAGCTTATTGTTTCTGTTGATGATGGAGGGTGTGATTTGAAAGAGATATGGTTAGTAAATTTTGCATGGATAATATTTTTATTGTAGATACTGTATTAGATATCTTCATGAACCCGACATTTTTCAGCGTTTCACTCAATATACAATGTAGATAACAAATATTGACCGAATATATTTGGATTAGATTTGTGTATTTGTAACATTCGTTTTAAAATATCGTTTAATTCTATTTATCAAAAGTTGTTTCATTTGCACACATCATGTACATCAGTGGTTAAAAAAAAATACTCGTTCAAAAATGTTAGACTAAAACAGAACTTGTAGCCTTCATTTATGAAAGATTGCAAAGTGACGATATTTCATGAAATTCGATATTTTATTATTTAAAGAAGTGGGAAGTTTCATGAAATAAACTTATTAATTCAATACGAAACTGCCGACCGAAAAGTCCGTAAACTAATGGGTTAAGAGTCCCGTTGAGGTAATAAGAACACATTAACAATTTATAAAGAATTTTTTCTTTATCACTTGTAGTTTCACTAAAACGTTTAGTTAACAATCGCCAGAACACTGCCGTGAAATATGGGAAAAAGCATATACACCAGACCAAAGTGATGATGAACAAAATTAAATTAGTCCGATTTGGATGCATTGAATGTCTTCTCTGCTTCGTAGCGGGTTCTTTATCCTCTACCCAATCATTATCTGATAGCATGCTTTGGAGCATAGTAAATACAAGAAATGTATTGGCTCTATTATTTTTCTTTGCTTTGTAAATTTGGAAGATCTTTCTTCCAATTTTTATGTATATGAGTACGAGTAAAATAAAGACCAAAGAGAAAACAGTGACTATTAAAATATAATACGCAAAGGGATATACTGCGGAATTTAAATAGGGACCAAGTGAACACTCTTCTCCGATATTTCCACATTGTTTCACCATTCTATTTTGTTTACTGTACACAAATAATGATGGTGTACAAAGAATTAAAGAGCAGATTGCTGAAAATCCTAGAATTTTCTTTGCATTTTGAGGGGAAATTTGTTGATTAAAAGGTTGACATACAAGTCTGAATCTATCGACTGATATAAGGAATATAATCATAGCTGAATTGGTTACTGCTACAGCTGTCGTAAAATGTACCACACGGCATGCAATATCGCTGTGAAAAGTGAATGAAAAATGTAGAATCACAATTTCCATAGGTATACATATTATGCACGTCAGAAAATCGCACGCAGAGAGCGTTACAATAAACACCTGAGTGGCTGATTCATCAAACTTATAGTAGTATACATATATTACAATGAAATTTTCAATTACTCCCAAAGTCATAACCGTTCCGAGATATAATAATACAGGTAAATAAACGTTCACCATTTTAGCGTTTAGTTCTTCCATAATATTAGTACAATTGTTGACGTTATTGTTTTTTTCCATTTTCTTATTTTTCTTCAACTTCTTGGAAATATCTTTAGAAACGACGAAAACAGCCTTTTGATTTGGAATGATGTCCCTTGCACATTCTGAAAAGAAAAAGGTCAGTTTAAGAACTTGCTAGAACTATTAAGCATAATTCTAGGAAACACAGTCAACATGTATTTTACAAAATAAAAACTATATCTATAAAAGAAAGTAAGGTATTATTCTTGAATTTTCTAAATAGATATTAGTGTTATTTCTTTACTACCCACAAGGGGCTACACACAGAGGGGACAAACAAGGACAGACAAACGGATTAAATCGATTATATCGACCCCGGTGCGTAACTGGTACTTATTTAATCGACCCCGAAAGGATGAAAGGCAAAGGCAAAGGCGACCTCGGCGGAATTTGAACTCAGAACATAGCGGGCAGACGAAATACCGCTGAGCATTTCGCCCGGCGTGCTAACGTTTCTCCCAGCTCGCCGCCTAAATTGCTATTGGTGTGTAGAAGTACTGTATTAAGAGCAAGACATCAATCAATAATTAACAAGGGTTATTAAAATGCCTACAGATGAATATTGACAAAGTGGATCGATTCAATCATGGATAACAACCAACAATCAACTACAAATTTGGATTTTTTTAAGTGTTTAACAATAATTAATGCATGAAAAGATAATTGTAAACCATTTATTGGTTTATAGGCGTGCGTTTAAGTACATGTATATATTCTAGTTTTTAATGTGTGTGTGTGTGTGTGTGTGTATGCATATATATATATATATATATATATATATATATATATATATATATATGTATGTATGTATGTATGTATGTATGTATGTATGTATGTATGTATTTAGAGATAACAGAAGTAAATAGACACCATTAAAATTTATTTAAATCTAAAATTATACATTCAAATTATTTATTAATTGTTATAATATGAATATTTAATATTCAATAGACATGCCCATTGAAGTTTTCAATGCGAGGACCCTATTAGGCATGTTACTGATCAGATGACGAATATTCTGTTGCGGAATTTCTTGCCAAGTTTCATGCAATAATCTCAAAATATCTGGCTTTGAAGATACGATACTTTCTTGTTCTTTTTATGGAGTGTCTTGTACATTATGTTACAGAGGTGTTCAATAGGGCTCGTATCTGGTGGCTGGCTTAGCCATGGAAGTTTTTCAATGGCATTGTCATCCAACAAATCTTGGGTCATTTTAGCTTTCTTTAATCATTTCGCCACTAGAGAAGATTAGGAGTCCTTTCTGAAATATGGACACATTTATCTGAATTTATGTTTCCCTCACACTCCACCAACTATGATCCCATTGCTCCAAATTGCTCCCCAGACCATCACAGAGTAGTTGCCGTGTTTCATTGTTGGTTGCAATCTTTTCACATCAAATTCTTGATCACAGAGTCTCCAGACCCACACTCGACCAATGTCACAAAATACAGCAAATCTGGAGTCATCAGAGAATATAGCAGTGTCCCAAAATGCTAGTGGTCTCTCCACCATCTCATTGGCTCAATTTTTTCTCCACTTGATGTTGGTTGGTCAAAGAAGTGACTTCCTTCTTGCTACTCTTCCAAAGTAACCAAGTTTGTGGAGATACCTGACAGCTGTTCTGGGACTGACATCAACTTCTTCTGCTACGTCAGAGGCCTTGCAACGAGAATTATATTCTACACTTCTCTTAGCAAAGAGATGGGTCCTGTCAGAGGGCTCTAGTTGATCTGGGCGAGGTGATGTGGACTCCTTCTCCTCTCTGGTGAATTGCACAATCACTCTATTAACTGTAGAAAGCGGGATCCCAAGGTTTTCTGCGATTTTACGCTATGACCCACGATACGGCCTCTTTGAAATTCAGACAGTTCCAAGGCTTCTTTTGTACATGGCATGATTAAACAGACATATAGATTAAACACATAGAACCTGAAACATAAAAATGTCAATTAATAAAAAATATAAACCATTACAAGTTAGAATAAACATAAAATGATGTTTTATGGCGTGTCTATTTACTTCTGTCATGTGTTAGAAGTAAACGCTACTCAAAATCACACAGCGTGTTTACATTCATGAAATCTCGTAATATTTGGACAGATGTACTTTAACATAAATCTGAAAGAGAAGCAATGTACTTCAATATAAAAAATACTAGGAAGTGATACCAACATTGCGAACGACATCAGCCTTCGGGATTGAAACAGTGAAAGTTACAGCTTTCACATTTTAGCTTCAGTGGTTATAGTGGTCATAGCTATATCAAAAATATTTATTCAATATTCTGTAGAAGCAAAAAAGTTTGGATTTAGATTTCGGTAAACAAAAAGTTTCTATCAGATAACTTCTGCGAAAAATTCCGATAATCTTGACATTTTTCCTTCGAATTCGAAATGTGACTGCAAAAGTGACGCGTTTTAGTCATTGTGCCGTCATAATCATTGTTACTGTATGTATACCAAATCTTCAATTACCTCTTCAAATAATCAATACAAGTGGTTTGAAAATCTGGGTTTTCTTTTTGTCGACGAGAAATCATTTCGAAACTCCGAAAATACTAACAGCAAAATACGTAGAAAATCTTTTGCGGGAATCGTGACAAGAACGTTTTTACTGTGATTTTCCGCTTGTGATATGTATATCTATAAATTTTCTTTCTTGTGTACGTTCTTTTCACTGTTGATAATTTATTACCGTTCTTTATTGCCATTATACTATGGAGCTACCCAGCCGGTAACCTGGCAGAATCGTAAAATCGTCAGAAAAATATACATTGCGATATATATGCTCTTAACAATCTAAGTTCAAATCCATTTACGGTCAATAAATTGCAGTTGTCCCCAGGTGTAGCAGTCTGACTGTGCTTCACTTTCTGTGGTCCTTCCCCGTGTTGATTTTAGCTTACCACGCTTCCGTCTCCTATGGTGTGTCCATAGGAAAGCTTGAGTGCTAATGTTGGAAACAGGCTCACGAAGCGTGCGTCCAAACCAATCCGCTTCTGAACTAACTTTCGACAGATTGTTGCTTCCACCTGGTTCCACGAAGCTTTCTTTCTGAGTCCGTCTTGCCATCACACCCGACGGATGGTCTGGAGACATTTATTCACAGACATATGGAGCTTGTTGACTGAAAGCTTTGTGATTCGATGTGCTTCACATGTGTACAGCATAAATGTTTGTATTAAAAATCTTGAGTGTTGCGTTTGTTGACAAAGTCTGTAATCTCCAGATGACCGAACATCCAGAAAGCAGCTGTAGCTTTTCCAGTCCTTGTTTTTACGCCTCGGTCCGTTTCGCTTCCCAGGTATGTAAAATGACTGACATTTTCCATTCCTTCTCTTCTGACTGTAAAGCTGACATCTTCAGTCGTGTGCACTTGCATGCTTTTTGTCTTCGCAATATCGATCTTGAGACCAACTTCTATGCATGCTACGCTCATTCCTGTGACCTCCTCTTCCATGTTAATGTGACGCTGGGAGGAAAGAGCAATGTTATCGGCAAAGATGATATCTTCTTTGGGGTTGAAGAATGACCGTTTCTTCTTGATTGTACTTTGATTGTTTCTTTCATCAATCAGTCAATTGCCTTTAGGGAAAAAAAGGTAGACAGATATCTTGTTTCACTGCCGAGACGAAGCTCCACAAGATCATTTTAGTGAGGGGAGGTAGCTGAAGTCAGGACAGATGCACCTAGCTACAAGGGAATCTTTGCTCTACGAAAGGCATGAAGAGGACAATTCGCTGCTCATTATTCTAGTAATTATTGTCAGATGTATTTTTGTATTTATTACGTTTTGCCAGCCACCACATCATGTCAACGTTGTCGTTTTGCACCGGGTCATATTGTATGTTAGCCAATAACCTTATCCGTCACTCAATTTAACATTACTACTAGGATATTAGTTTCCTCTACCGGAACCCAATCTATGGCAAGCATTTTGGACTTGGTACCTGTTGAATTCGAAAGATATCGAATTATCCTACGGTTGGAGGAGGATTTGATATATTGATGCCCTGCTTCCTACTGCATCCATGCGTGTGCTACGGTTTCTGTCTTCTTTCCTTGGTCAATTTTGAAGACACTAAAAACCTCATGGGATGCACAGGGTGGACATGTTGTGAAATGTACAGGATTTATGTTCCGCATGCAGTTATCTAGCTACAGCCAGAGAGATAGAGTCAGAGTGTACAGGGGAAGTAGGAAGAATTTAGATGACATCATAAGTAAGGAAGCCAGTGGAACCAGCCTTAGGTACAGAGGCAAACATTGGAACAGAATACAAAGGATTAGGGCAAACTCAAACAGAACAAACACGTGGTAAAACGCAAAGATATTTCAAGGGGTAATGTTCGTAGTGGCTATGTCGTATGGAGAGTTAGCCTGCAGGATTAGAAAGGCTATGAAGAAAACTAAGCTTAACATTGAAATTGTAGAAAAAGTAGAGTGGTTGATCAAATAATAGTTATGTAAGAAATACTCCTTGACAAAACCACATGTACTAGACAATTCTTGCCTTCAGTTGATAGCAGTGAGGCAATAATGTGGTGTTTCCTGATTGGCCATAGGCAGCTGACGTCATAAGAGGATATTTTCATTTCATGACTTTAATATTAGTTTTTATTCTATTAAAATACCATTTACTAAGATACATTTGTGCTCAACACGAGAAAGGGCAGCCGAATTTCTTCACGTGTTTAGAAATATTTTCGAGATATTCTGTTGTTCAGCTCCTTAACACACCTGGAAAACCCATCGGCACAATGGGCTCACGTTATGATCGTATAGGGTGTGTATTGTTCGATTCCAAGAAAATGCACACAACTTTCGAACAAAACTTTGTTCAGTTGTTCGGGGACGGTATAGTATTAGGCTTTAATACCTTCCTCGACAGTCTGTGCCGGCACTCAGCAAACATGGCTGAGTATTGGTAAAAACCAATAATAGAAAATGGTATATGGTTAACCGTAATTATTTATTTGAAGTGAAAATAGCTATTCTAGGTCGCTCAACACCATCGTCCAATTTAACAAGGATAAAATAGAAAAAGAGTTGGCAGATTATCTGCCAAGTATCAAACATATATCTCGGAGGGCCAAATATGCAACGGTGTGGTTGCTGTTTGGCACCCCGAGAAAGCTTGCAAATTTGCAAGCAAGCTCTTAGAGGGCCAGGACATTTTTTCCTCCCCACATATTGTGGGAGGAAACTCATAAGAGCCTGGGTGTGTGGGCTGTCTCCCGGGATAAATCCCCAGTGGATAGAAGATACTGTTCGCAGGGGTCTGGGTGGCAGAAATTCCAGGCTCTTGAGTGTCACTATGAAGCCTGTAGCTGATTGGGTCGGGGCAAAAGTTGTTTTGACCCTTTGGACCCAATCCACTAAAGACCTTGTTTTTCCTGATTTTTTTAAGATGGTCGGGTGCAGGTACCCGGTAATACTCAAAGGACGCCACCCCAAGTGTCACCTGTACCTGGAGCCTGGCCATATCAGGAAGAACTGCCCCTAGGGCCGTGGAGCAGGAAAAAGAAAAGCTCCCCCCCCCCCCCATTGGAGGGTGA
>NC_068998.1:12325685-12338864 GCF_001194135.2 Octopus bimaculoides | reverse complement strand
GCTCCCCCCCCCCCCATTGGAGGGTGAGACGGTGGAAGTCATGGAGAAGGTTGCCTCCAAGAAAAGACAGAGAAAGGTCAGCAACAATGGTTCCTCACCAAAACATGTGCAGGTGGCGCAAACCAATGCCACATGCTTATTCTACAGAAGTTTGAAAACGTCACCTTTCTCATACTGATATATTTATAATCTTAAGACAAGATGCTAAGGTTGGCTCAAATTATAAAATCGTTTGTGCTGAAATTTCTGATCCTAAAACAGAGCCAGAACTTCATGAAATAGTACTAAGATGTGTGTTGTACGGACCACGTGGAATAAATATTCTGAATGAACTAGCATGAACAACAGTAACAGTACAAAAATGGTAACCAAAAGAATATAAGAATATAAATAGTACTTATGTAGTTGGTTACCCGATATGCAGAAGACGGTAAGGAAGAGTTACTCAAATCTAAAACAAGAGTGTAGGTAATAGAAATATCATTCCATATAGTAAACTGTTATCCTTTAGCTCATATCAACGTAGAAATGTTTTCCTCAATTTAATATTGATTGTATCGTATTTGCTTAAATATGTGCTTAAAGCTTATGTCGAAATTGGCTTGATTTTGAACGTAGACGTGATATTGATTATGATCAACAAGCTACATATTTAGACGTCAGAAGCAATAATGGAGGTTTATTAGAAAACAAAATGTACCATACATATATCCCATACAATAATATGATTACCTGTGCATCTAGAGGAACAAAATTTAGTATTCTTTAATTGGGTTTGTGACCAAGATGCCCTGAACAGAACTCAAGACAACCAACTCACAAAATAAAGAAGACAAACAAGCGAGAAAAGACTTTTTTTTTGTATACTGAAATACCAAACTATTATGTCATCAAGAAGGTAAATGTCAGTGAAACAAATAGGAAATAATAATTATTGGGCTCGGCTCAAGGCCAGAAAATTTGGGGGAGGGGTTAAATCGATTACATTGACTCCAGTGCTCAACTGATGTTTATTTTATCGGCCCCTAAAGGATGAAAAGCAAAGTCGACCTTGACGGAATCTGAACTCAGAACGTAAAGACGGACGAAATGTCGCTAAGTATTTTTCCCGGTGTGCTAACGATTCTGCCATTTCACCGCCTTACAGCTTACTAACAATAATTTCAAATTTTGGCACAAGGCCAGCAAATTTTGGGGGAGGGGTTAAGTCGATTACTTCGACTCCAGTGCTCAACTAGTATTTATTTTATCGACTCCTGAAAGGATAAAAGGCAAAGTCGACCTTGGCGGAATTTGAACTCAGAATGTAAGAACGGGCGAAATACAAGCATTTTGGCCAGCGTTCTAACGATTCTGCCAGCACGGAAAATAAAATTATTACAAAGAATTTATTCTGCCATCCCAAGGGATAATAAAAGATTTCATTTTCGGTTATTAATACTATGTATTTCAAGGGTCACAAGTTTTCAGCTAACTCTGATTAGATTTATGGCTTTGTGGTTAAGATGTTCGGGTCACCTAGCGGTGCAATATGTCCTTGGGCATGGTACTTCATTTCATATTGTTTGCATCTGCTCAGCTATAGTGAGTACCGGCGGGATACTGACGCTACCCCTATCCTTCTCTCTCTCTCACTCTCTATCTATCTATCTATCTCTATCTCTCTATCTCTCTATCTCTCTTTCTCTCTCTCACTCTCTCTTTCTCTCTCCCATTCTGTCTCCCATTCTCTCTCATGCAGTTGAATGTTGTATGTTCTGAAGGTTCAAGTATTAGGAATGGAAGGGTTCTCGATTACATAGGCACGCAACAATTAGTGAAAATATTATCCAAATTTTGAATTTATATCCGCTCTCTCGAGAAGCGGATGCACGTGTGTGTGTGTGTGTTTGTGTGTGTGTGTGTGTGTGTGTGTGTGTGCGCGCGTGCGCGCGGGGCGCGCGGGCGTATAAATACTTTTCTTGACGATGCAAAAGTATCTTCACGGCTGTTCAAGTTTGTAAATAGAGTCCTTCAATTAAGGAGTGTAGAACGAGAAGAGTAAACAACAGAAAATATGTAAACACTCCTGTTTTGAGCTCTTAGGAAGCTAAAAGGTGATGCACAAGCATTCAGCTCTGAGTACACTACTTATAATGGAGACAGCTGTAGGACAATGAAGTTGATTACGTAATGTTTGTTCCCTTCTCATTCTATTCATGTCATGTCACGCATGGTTGTACATTTACAGATTTTTATTAATATGTCACATGTTTTTATAAATCATATATTGGCGCTTGCGTCTACTCTAATAGACTCTTCAGATTTAAATTTTTTGAGTGGATTCGTCTCTTTTTATAGCGTTATTGAGTATGTAGGAGTGGAGAGAGATATAGGATAGTAAAAGAGGGTGAGAAATGGGGAGAAAGCGAGAGAGAGAGAGAGAGAGAGAGAGAGAGAGAGAGAGAGAGAGAGAGAGAGAGTGTGTGTGTGTGTGTGTGTGTGTGTGTATCTGAAAGGAGTGTCAATGGAAAAGAGAAAGAAAGAAAGTTCTTTCAGTAGAAGATGACAAGTTGATTCTTGGCCTTTAAAAATGGCAAAACCAGGTGGCTACTCTAAGTGGGGGTCTTGTTTTGATAAAAGTTATTTTTCAAAAAATTGTCTGGACTTATTATCATTGTCTTCATCACTGTCCAGTGAGAGAGTGTAAATGCTTAGCAGCATTTCGTCCGTCTTCCGGTTCTGAGTTCAAATTCCGTTGAGGTCAAACTTTGCCTTTCATACCTTCACGGTCGATAAAATAAGTACCAGCCGAGCACTGGGGTCGATGTAATCGACTTAACTCCTCTCACGAATTTGCTGGCCTTATGCCAAAATTCGAAACCAGTATTAATTCACACTGAAGGTAGCGAAATGGTAGAAACGTTAGCACGCCGAGTAAAATGCTTAGCGGTATTTCGTCTGTCTTTATCTAAGTTCAAATTCCGCTTTTCATCCTTTCTGAGTCAATTAAATAAGTACCAGTGGAACACTGGTGTCGATGTAATTGACTAGACCTTTCCCACTTAAATTTCATACCTTGTACCTATAATAATATATTTACTATTTTGGACGAAATGCCACTAAGCATTTTGTGCAAAAATTTATTATATGATTATTTTCATGTTTTGAGTTCAAATTTCAACAAGGTTAACTTTGCCTTTCATCTTTTCAGAGTCAATAAAATAAGTACCAGCTGAGCACTGGGGTTGATGTGATCGACTTACCTTCTCCCATGAACTTGCTGGCCTTATGCCAAAATTTGAAACCAATATTAATTCACACCAACTTGTTTCTTTGATAAATGTAATTTTTTTCGTTTTGCATAAATCTATGTTATCTTAATTTATTAGACTACCGTGTATTATTTAAAGTAATTTCTTGAACAACAATGTTTAATATAACACCGTTTCCTATCTTTGTAGAAAATACAAGTGTCATTTATGCCAAACAAAATCTGTCTACGAAGTTTTCCATGGGGTAGAGAAGAAGAAAAGAAGGGCATAAACAAAATTGTCAACGGTTATGGTGGTATTTTAGAACTGAATGCTGAAATGACAGATGATTATTTTCCTATAATAGAATATCTCGGAATTTATATGAGACTTGGAGTAACCGGAAATAGTATTGTCACTTTTATCCATTTCAAATTTGAAATTACGGTCACAGATTTCCATTGTAGCACTGTCAATGTGTAATTTTCTAACTTGTTCAGTATGTAGTAATTTTTCATTTTCCTTGCACGTTCCACTGTGATGCTGCATGCTGCTTGATGCGTTTTACCGTTTCTACAGCAGTTTTCACTTCAGCCATTATTGTATACCTTATAACAGTCGATAGATACATACTTGTAGGGTCGACCCCTTCAGCAACAATTCTCTGTTAAGATTGGGAATATAATTCAAGCATCAATGGTATCCTCGACTCTTATTTTTAGTATACCATCAACTTTTGTATACAGCAAACAACACAGGATAGTCGGACAAAGTAGACATATTGGAGAAGTGTGTTCATCTTCTGATAGTTTAAATGATACAGTCTATCCTTTAATCTATTATACTACATTGCTCGTCGGTAGCTGTTTTATGTATTTTGTTCTCATAATAATATACTCATCAATTGGGAAACGTGTTTTGCACATTTACAGAGCAAAAGTAAGAAGACATAGTTCTGGATTTTTCAACTCCAAAAAATTACACTATCTGATGAGGAGAATAGTGATGGTAGTTCTTCAAAGAAACGAGTGCTCTCTACTAATATTTACAGAGTGCACACAATGCAACCATATAGGACTAATTTAATTCTGTTCACTATCACTTTGATCTGGACTATAAGATTTTTTTTCCTTTTTCTTTTACATTTCGTTGCAATATTTTGGAGGATGTCAGTTAAAAATTTTAATGACACTCTTAAGTCATACCGAACTTGCAATATACAAGTTGTCGATGAATTATTTTATCTCAAGTGAGCTGTTAATCCATATATCTAGGGACCTTTTGGTTGACAATCTTTCATTGAACTAACGGAACTAAAGGATTTTATTTCATGACATATTAATATTATGTACTTAACAAGATATTGAACTTCTTTCAACTCATTTCACAAGTGGTACTTATTACCTTAAATGAAGCTACAAGCTCTTCCCAGTCTGAAATACTTGAACAGAAAGTACTTTAGCGACAAGGATATATGTTTAAATTCCTTTCATATGAAACCACTTCTAATAAAGAGCCAAACGGCTAAACGTTATCATATTAAAACAAATAAAAAGAATGCTCAGAATGGGTAACTACACGGATCTTATCAATAAGGAACTCTCTATACAAAAAATAGCAGCCAAATCATTTTCAAATCGCACTCTACCTACTTTAAAAAGAAAGGACACATTTGGTAATGAAGTTCCATATCGTTTTATGGCTTCTTCAGATGAAGTTTGATACTAGTATCGTGGAAAAGGAGTGAAGAATTTTGTACTCATATGTCGCTGTAGTAAGCAAATTATCCAGATATCGAGCTCTGATTTGAATATATGCAATGTATTTGAATGAAAGCTGGCATTAGTATTAAACCAGATAACAGATTGGCTTTATTAACAAGATTTCCTATGGCTTGGAGTTAAAACATATTTACAAGTTGATCTGCTCGGCCAGGACCGACCTTTGATTAAACGATGACAACGTCGACGTGATGTAGTGACCTGCAAACTATTGTAATAAACACCAATATACTACTCACATTCTGCCTAAACAGTGGATTTACAAATACAATATCCCTACATTCACTCTCTATTTCCTATCTTATCTAAACTATTGCTTAACCATCCTCTCACACCGTCTCCGATAAAGCGATATAATAAATATCCTGGAAACAGCTGTAAGACCTTCTATTTATAAATGTTCTATATTATACACAGCATTGATTTTTTATCTCATTACGAAATCCTTATACATACATACATACATACATACATACATACATACATATATATATATATATATATATATGTATGTATACTAAATGATTGATACGGAAGACGGAGTGTAACAAGAAGCTTTATTTAGCACAATAATCGTTTCGCCTGCCTTCTTTACTGTTCCCTAGTAGGTGGGGAGCGATGTAATTACATCAGATGCATCTTGCAGTGCAAAGGAGCCTCATCAGGTGACGTGATAGGCTTCAAAAGTTATAAGATTTACATTTCGCTCCAAGTTAGATGGTGCTATTATATATACATATACGACGGGCTTCCACATAGTTTCAGTCTTCCATATTCACTCACAAGACATTAGTCGGCCTAGGGCTATAATTGAAGACAAGAGCCCATGATACATTGCAATGGAACTAAACCCGAAGCCACATGGTCGCAAAGCGAGTTTCATAGCCACACAGGTATGCCTACACACTTAGCAGTTGAAACATTTCTAGGTTTTCTTCTGCCGCATGATTTTTCCCAAGGATTTAGTCTTGTGTCGCATCTAAAAAAAATCTTTGATACTGTTTTTGAGGGTGGATTTCATTATGACTTGAAATATTTAGATCTCCTTCTTCATCCATATGCCTCAGTAGCATTTTTAGCACTTCGGAATTAATTAATGGCAAAGAGGAGAGTTAATTTTAGAGATGAGTGACAAAGAGAGAATGAGGCAGACAGACAGACAGACAGACAGAGTAAGAACCATGTACAAAAACGTTTTTATACCATTATCAAAATATACATGAGTAAGGAAAGGACGGGGAGAAGGAGGAAGAGGAGAAAGGGAAGGAGGGAGACGAGGAGGGGAAAGAGGTGGAGGAGGAGAAGAAGAAGAAGAAGAAGAAGAAGAAGAAGAAGAAGAAAAAGAAGAAGAAGAAAAAGAAAAAGAAAAAGAAAAAGAAAAAGAAAAAGAAAAAGAAAAAGAAAAAGAAGAAGAAGAAAAAGAAAAAGAAAAAGAAAAAGAAAAAGAAAAAGAAAAAGAAAAAGAAAAAGAAAAATAAAAAGAAAAAGAAAAAGAAGAAGAAGAAGAAGAAGAAGAAGAAGAAGAAGAAGAAGAAGAAGGGATGACTACAACACAAGCGTAGACGGAGGCGAGGAAATCAATATTCCTTCAGTGAAAGACAAAGAAAGCATGACAAACATGACAGAGTTAGTAAATTAGATCCCAGTGTACCTTTAGAAAAAGTAATCTTTACAAGGAATATTTAGGTGTTAATTTAAGCTCGTATTTCAATTTACAGGATGTATTTGTAAATATAAACATTTCCGGACATACACAAATAGTCAGTCGTAAGTAAGTACTTGCAGATGATGTTTTGATGAATATACTGTTATTAACATACTTAAGGCATATGAGTGCTAATACTTAGACTTAAACTGGATATTATTGGATCATATCCTGTTTCATACCAGGATATTATATGGATAAAGGAGGGTTTTTGCGTTCGTGTTTAAGTATTGCATCTGATGTATGTTGTATGAAGGGGGTGTTTGGTAAGGTTAGTAGTGTTATGAATAGCTTTTGTATTTTGTTCAAACCATTTGAATATGGCCATATTGGGGCAACGTCTTTGGCTGAACAAATTGACCCAGTACTTATTATTTTCATTATTATAATTCTTTTATTTATTTATTATCTATTTTTGAAATCTGTTTACCAGTCTTTTGCTGAACCGCTAATTTACGGGTTCGTAAAACAAGCCAACAACGTTTGTCAAGCAGAGAAGCGGGGACAAAAACACAAACACACGCACCACACACACACATACCCACCACACATACTCATGTATATACATATATAGTATATGAGGTGGTATCAGAAAGTTCCCGGACTAGTTATGTTTAACAAAAAAAAATAACTTATTTACCTTAGCTTTAACATTATCATCTTCGAAATAGAACTCTTGTTTAACGGTCTGGCCCTGGAGGACAAATTCTCGATGCAAAGTCGACCTCGGCGGAATTTGAACTCAGAAGGTAAAAACAGACGAAATATCGCTAAAGCAGTTCGCCTGGCTTGCTAAAGTTTCTGCCAGTTCACCGCCTCGAGCAAGCAGATTATTATATAGATTATTTAGTCATGCTGACCTTCGTGCCTGTTTTCTTTTTTTTTATTTCCTGTAAGGACTTCTTGCCATCTAACAATTGTCTGTACTTCCCCACATTAACAGAATATGTCGTGCACGTATAATATATATTTATCAATACGAATTGACTCGATAAAAATGATTCGATAATGCACTTACATACAATTAGGCTAATTATCATCATCGCGGAACCGCTGCCGAACTCTTGCAAATAGCGAAACTCTCAGGGTCCCTAGGCTGGAAGCACTGATGTAGTCTTTCTCCCGTTATCTATCCCTGAGACGTTTATAGTACTTTAGATTGTTCTACAACGTTTGCAAATTGGTGTTCCAAAACAGGTCGCTCCGTGTTCTTTGAGAAACTAGCGACTGGATTATTTATATTCAAAAATAAAAATAAATATGAGACGAGTTTGAAACTGAAGTAGATGTGAAAGATTGTTATTTCTTAAACAATTTCTGAAATTTTTCAGATCTTCAGATCATGCAGCGAATCGCTTCGCCCGATTTTTGCATATGCCATCAAATACATCCTGTAAAAATTACAAAGCAAAGTTTAAAAGAAAAGTGATCAGAGGCAAAAAAAAACAAGCCTGTACTTATTTCTTTTTGCTTGAGTTGATCTTTGTATAAAGACTTTGTATGAAGACTTGATATGGTGGCTGAAAGAAGAGAAAAACGTGAAGTTCTCGGAATTTGAAAGCAACAAGTTTACCCAATGTTTTTGGAAGTACTGAAAGTTACCGAGATCAGAAGTCATTTCAATGGCTAAGGAAATGACAGAGGGCTTGATTCTAGCTGCACCAGATCAAATAATCAGAATACGATGCACCAACATGAACATAAATGTTATGACGTGAATTGTGCACGTCAGGTGTAAGAAAAGTATTTCTCAAATAAATATTTGGGCAAGGGTATCTAGAATAACCTTTTACAGAATTGATATGTTCACACAGAACGCACTCCGTACTACTTCAAATGTAGTTACGATATTCTTTTCTATTCTAGGCACAAGGTCCGAATTTTGGGGGAGGAGGTCAGTCCATTTTTATGTCTATAATTCTCGTGATAATATACATATTAATTGCGATGCCAATTTGGAAACTTGTCCAAGCAAAGAAAAGCAGAGCAAATCGGTTTATTGAATTTTACATGAATTATAACATTTCCAAACCTGAAGAGCAGTATACTAACAGCAGTTCTTCAGACATTCGATCTACCCATTTTGCAAAATTTAGAAAAGAATCAATGCCTCCATTTCGGTCCAATTCAATCTTCATCATCTCTTTGTTCTGGATTCTCAGCTATATACCACACTTCAGTGGAGTTTTCAGGAAGTTTTATGTTAAAGATTTTGAAGATGCTGCAAGTGATAAAGAACAAATGATTTACAAATTATTAACCTATTCTTTTTATCTCAGCTCTGCTCTTAACCTGTATATTTACGGTCTTTTCAGTCGACAGTTTCGTGATGAATTGCTGGCTTCATTGCGCAAAATTTTCCAATATGAGAATAATAAAATATCAGATCTCCTTGAAATGAACACTTTCTGATCATTCACAGGTGTTGTATATTACGTAAAATGAGCACTGCAAGTTCTTTCCAGTTTAAAATATTAAATTTTTTTTTAATATTTAAAATATTTAAAATTTTAAATATTTAAAAAATTTTTAATATTTAAAAAATTTAAAAGTTTTTTGTTTGTTTGTTTATTCTTTAGCAAGTGCATACAGGATTCGCTATAAAAGACAAAAATCTTTCCTTGATATTTGATTGTTATATTAAAACAAATAAAACGTTTTCAGCATATGTAACTAGATGAACCTATTAAAAAGGCATTTAGTGAGTATTGTATACGCGCGCGCGTGTTTGTGTGTAAATATATATTGGTTTCAAAATTTGGCACAAAACTAGCAAGATCGAGGAAGAGGACAATTCGATTACATCAGCTGGTATTTATTTTATCGACCCCCATCCTACACCCGCCGAAAGGATGAAACGCGAAGTTGACCTCGGCGGAATTTGAATTCAGAACGTAAAGATGGAAGATTATATATATAAATATGAGCGGCTAACAAAAGACTCAACATACTTTCTTCTGATGGTTTATATTGAAATTTTCATTAAAACTGACACTCTTTTTAATGTCCTACAAACCAAAATGATAGACATTTCATAATGCATTGAGGGGATTAATGGAACAATAAATTTACTTGAAAATCTACACAAAAGTTTCGAGGATTTGTATGTAAAGTTTGAAGAATGTTGCAGAGAAAATAACTTAACCAAGTCAAAATCTCATACAAAAGGTTCATTTAAAGAAAAAAGAATGGGAATGTTTGGTGTAATTTTGGATTACATACTGAAGAACATGAAAGCAAGATTTGCTGATTTCAAAAACTTAAAGTTCATTTCATTAGTTTATGAAAATAAATTTCAAGATCTTGCTTGCCAAGTTGATAAGAATGCATTTGAACGTTTAGAAAAGAATTAAGGAAACTTTTTAGATATCATAAGACTGAAAGCGGATTTAGCTAGAATTTACAATGCACAGGTGTTTCGAGATAAATCTGTTAAAACTTTGCTTCATTTTATATTTGCAAATAAACTAACCCAAACGTTCCCCGAAGCTGTGAAGTTGCTGCAATTAATCTTGACAGTTCCTACTACAACTGTTTCTGTGGGGAGGTCGTTTTCTGCTTTGAAAAGAATTAAGAGATACACTAGGAACAGAAGGACAAATCAAAAAATTTCCTTACTTGCTTTAATATCCATTGAAAAGGAAAGACTTAACAAAATGGAGCAAGAAATAATACATTTCTAAATCTCTCAGAGAGATTTATGCAGTAGTGATACGATGAAGTAGTTGTATGCTGTCAACTTAATGTGACAGTCCCCTAAAGGGAATAATACTACTGTTGGTTAGACCTAGGAAACTGCACTGCCGCGTGTCTGTCGAGTGCACATCTCTTTGCACGTTAATTTCACGAACAGGCTGTTCTGTTGATCGGATCAATTCGAACCATCTTTGTCGTAACCGACTGAATGCCATTTTAGTATATACAAATAAGTATGTTTGGAGATTATTTAGAAGTACTTCGGCGTTAATAGGCGACATAATTATACACTGAAGCGGATCTTATTAAAGTGGATTTCTTTTTATTGTTGTGTCGTTAGCTATTTTTCGAGAACAGGTTAAAATTTTCCACCAACGTACGTACGTATAAATACGGTGCGTGTTGTCGTTCTCATCACTCCAAGCTGTGGAAGACCTTAGTACAGGTACTGTACTCAAATTGTTTTCTATTTTCTATTTTCTAGTTTTTACTCATATTTAGGAATTTTGTATGAATATCAACAACACATTCAAGTATGATTATGTTTATTTTTGTCAATTTACGAAAAGAATCTGTGTATGTTTTAATGAGAGAAACTTTTCTGATGTTTTTTTCCTCCTCCTCTCGCATATTCTCTCTTACTCTCGCTCCCTCTCGCGCTCGCTCTTGCTCCCTCCCTTTACCTCTCTCTCCCTCTTACCTGTCTCTCCTCCTCTATCTTTCCCAGCTCTATCTAGCTGTCTATCTTACTCTTTATTTCTCTCTCATAACAAGCAAATTACATTAAATTAGCTTCAAAATTATCATTACTTTAACCTATATCATATATTACTTTAAAATATCCTACGCATTCTCAACATTGTCAGTAAAATAATATACTACCGGAGACGCAGTCAAATAACTGAAACAAGTAAAAGAGTAAAAAAAATTTTAAAAAGAATAAAAGCGTACGAAATGATTTATCATCTGGAAGTAATTTAGGAAACGTTTATTTCGTTCCTTCATATAATATCAATAGGAATCGGGGGAAATGGAAAAGGTCCTTAGTGTTTACATAGAGCAAAAGCCCTTTCCAGGGGAATTCTACCGCGTAAAAATATCTCCTAATTTCAACATCATCTCGATTTCACGTGTAGTCTCCGAAAATACTTTGAGTTTTAGTTTTAAACATCATACTTTTACTAGTTTAGGAAAACTTTGGGTTTATATATGTTTTTGTTATTGGATGAAAATGTTTAGTGTTAGTCACTTTCTCTCTTCCTTTTCTCATTAGAGAAAAATATTACATTGTCTACAATGACTTTAAAGATATCAATTTTATAATCTATATGACATATTACTTTGTTTAATATTATGCTCTTAAACCATTGTCAATAAAATGCGGATATAACTTTCGGTAATACGAACAACGTTGCGGTAATTAGTAAAATTTAACCCAATTCAATACGAAGTCCCGACAGATAATTCTCTATTCTTCTCCTGAAGAAGTGTAAGAATCAACTTGCGTATCCTCTTGTTCAAGTCGGGGGGTATTCATTGGGTCTAGACTTTATTCCTGAACATTTTCCGTCCCAGTATGTCATCCCATCTGTTGAAGGGAAACAAGTCGCTCGCGTTGTATTACCGCTCGATTTCACTAACTTTTCATATCATTAAAGTACTTGCGAAGCTGGTGAGATCAAACTTAACAGCCTTCCTGGGGAAAAATCAATTCCTTGATCCCAGATAACATGGTTTTCATAGTGTAGAGATTATCTAACACAGCTTCTCCATCACGCTGGTGGATTTCTAAAAATGTGGAACCTTAGTACTACGATAATACCAGTGGTATTTGGTGGGTTGGGAATGGTGAAGAAGGAAACTGAGAAATATATTAAGCAACTTCCTGGTAACTCCAGTCTCCGTGAACTACAAAAGATAACCTTGATGCGTACAGTCCATATACTACGGAAAGCACTCTCCGTCTAAAATGGAGTAAATGTGGTGATCATTTTAGCATGCATAGCAAAACAAAAGTGCCCTTGCTACTCTTGGCCTCCGGAGAAAGCCCGGCACTAAGGTAGCTGAAATAAAGTTATAATGAAAGGAAACCATAAAATAATAATAATAATAATAATAATAATAATAATAATAATAATAATAATAATAATAATAATAATAATAATAATATCATGTTGAGACCTATATACACTGGAAGCTTTGCCAGCACAATGGAATACCAACAAAAAAAAAGATGGTATAGGCACGCGCCAGAAAAAGGTCACAGAAAATTAGAAAACAACAATACTCTGAGATATGCCAATACAGACAGATAGAGAAATTAAGACCAATAGGTCGGATTTAGTTGTCAGAAATCACCAAGCAAAAGACGCTTTCTAATTGATGTATCAATACCAACAGATGACAATGTTTTTCTAAAAGAAACGGAGAAACTTTCAAAATACCAAGATCTTGAAATAGAGGTAACTCAATTGGGGAGTCGAAAAACAGAAACGATTTCTATCACAGTAGGCGCATTAGGTATGATAAGAAAATATTCAGACAAATACATAACAAAATCACCAGGACTAACAAATATATATAACATACAGAAAATAGCACTACTAGGCACTGCACACATCCTACGTAAAACACTTTCAATACAGTAAAAATAAGAGCATCACAACAAACCACAGCACGTACCCAAGGCACACAAGAGCTGCGCTTGGTAGTGCAGTGAAAGCACGTTATAAAAATAAGACTACCGAATAATAATAATAATAAT
>NC_068998.1:12325400-12325585 GCF_001194135.2 Octopus bimaculoides | reverse complement strand
ATATCAAGAGAAGAATTTTCCAAGGAGACTCATTTTCTTCCTTAATATTAGTATTATGATTGATACCTCTTAGTTTAGTATTAAGGAAGGCAAAAGCAGGGTATCAGTTCAGAAATAGTAAGAGAAAAATTAACGATTTGCTTTACATGGATGATCTGAAGCTTTTTAGTAAGAATGAAAAAGAG
>NC_068998.1:12325182-12325390 GCF_001194135.2 Octopus bimaculoides | reverse complement strand
TGATCTGAAGCTTTTTAGTAAGAATGAAAAAGAGATAGATTCCTTAATACCGACTGTAAAACTCTTCAGCAAAGATATAGGCATGGAGTTTGGCATAGACAAGTGTGCAATATTTGCCATGAAAAGGGAACAGGTAGTCAACAGCGAAGACATCCAATTACGAGATGGCCAGACATTAAAATCACCGAGAGAAGGAGAGAGTTATAAG
>NC_068998.1:12323634-12323939 GCF_001194135.2 Octopus bimaculoides | reverse complement strand
AGCCAAAACGTTGTGTTAACAACTAATATCCGTCAAATGTAAATAATGAACATAATTTCACATCTCTTAAATATAGAACTGTAAAATCTTTGTTGACTTAACTCTCGATGTAAAGCATAATATTTCAGAGAGTCTGTTGAAATAAACTGTTTACAAACAACTTTTCTTTGTCTTTCCAGGAATTACGAGGACTACAATCGCAGATCATAATACTAGCCTCAAAGTTTCAAACAATATTTAGAAAATGGAGCAAAACAACAGTGTCAACATTTGTGCTAGTATTTTAGAAGAACTAAATACTAAAA
>NC_068998.1:12317375-12323534 GCF_001194135.2 Octopus bimaculoides | reverse complement strand
CACGCTGCCCTGTCTTCATCACTCCATGCTGTACAAATCAACTGTGCAGGCACTGTGCTTTATTCCTTCACATTATCTTTTCCTTATCTTATTTTTTATTCATCATTTCTGAAAATCGTAGCAAGAGTCCCTGTATGTTTTTGTCATATTTTTTCTCCCTTTCCCCCTCTCTCTCTCTCTCTCTCTCTCTCTCTCTCTCTCTCTCTCTCTCTCTCTCTCTCTAGTTATCTCTATCTATATCTATACCCATCTCTCATATGCAAATTTCATATGATCGCTACAAAACTTTCAGTGCATTCCCCCATATCGTGTATTGCTTTAAATTATCCCACGCATTCTCAACATTGTCAGTAATACAATATGATAGCCGAAGACACGATTACCAGAAGCTGAATGAGTCGTTTGTATCCCGGAAAGTCTTCAGTGACCGGATTCACGGTAGTAGTCATTAGAAACAGGTCATGCAACAATCAAATGACAAGTCAGAACAGAATCCATTAATTTTAGTAAAAGCTCTACCACCAGAGAAAAACTGATTGGTGAAAGACCTAGTTGTCAGGCTTAAATAGGCCACTTGGAAAGGCACTGCACACAAAGTTAAAAATATCAAGAGCGATGAGAAACAAGAAAATCACGTTGCTAGTACTAAGATATAATTAAACACAAAGGAACGAAAGCCATTAAATTGTTCCTGAGGACCTTGTGGATTTGACAGCAAATCTACATTTCTATATTTGACGGACTGCAGCGGCTATCTGCTAAATTATTCCGAATACTAATTCTTCCTGCATATATAAAACAAATCATACCCTCCTGTTTTTCCTTACATAAGTCTGTGATTATTGGGTGTGGATGCAGTCCGCTATTCACCCACGTTTTTATTATCTATCATTTAGTGATGATACATTCAAAAGTTTTAGTATATTTGTTTTCAAATACATGTTGTTCCCTCTGGCAGTGGTCGTTAAAACAAGGAAAATAACCATTCTCTCACAACACGAGGCGGAACTAAAAATTTGAATATGAAATTAGGGACTACAAGAAAGAATATGCATAAAATTCTTATATTCAATCTGCTTTAATCTATTACGATGTTTTTATAATTTCTAGTATATATTAATCATGCAGAGCGCTATTTCATTTGTTTCCGAAAACTTCAGCATCATATAATCTGTAGCTTATTAATTGATGGATTACGAAGAGAGACATTCATTAAAATTAAAAGTGAAATTATTTACCATCTGGAAGTAATTTATGGAATGTTTATTTTTCTTCTTCACAGAACCTTGATAGTTTAGAAATCGAAGAAAACGGAGAACGTCCTTAGTGCATGCGTACAGAACAATAGCCGTTTCTAGAGTAATAACATTCTCTCTCGTGAAAATATATTAAAGTTGCAAATAATTTCAACATCCTTTTGATTTCACCTGCATTTTTTGGTATATTCTCTGAAGCGTAGACCTCGTTTCTATATATTTTTACTAAGTTAGTTAAACTCTGCGTTTATATATATTTCTGTTATTGTATGAAAATGTTTAGTGCCCGTAACATTCTTTCATTCTCTCACAAGACTCTCTTTAGAGAAAAATATTACATTATCTCAAGTGACATATTGCTTTGCTTAATCTTATGCTTTAAAACGTTGTCAATAAAAGATGGATATAACTTTCCGTGATGCGGATAAAGTTGCGGTAATTGATCAAATTTAATTCCATTTAACCCGAGAGATTTCTCTCTTTTATTATCCTGAAAATGTGCAAGAATCAATTTGCGTAACCTCCAGTTCATCTCTGGGGGAATTCACTGGAACCAGGTCTTATTCCTGAGCGTTTTCTGTCCCACTGTGTTGTCTCTGTTTTTAAGAGGGAAATAAGTTTCTCGCAGTGAATTACGGTCTAATCTACTAAACACTCGTATTGTTAAAGAATTCGAGAAGCCGGTGAGATCAAACATAGCTTTCTTCCGGGAGAAAAATCAATTCCTTGATCTCAAATAACATGGTTTTCTTAATAGTCGGAATGTCTAATACAGCTCTTCGATCACGTTGGTGGCTTTCTAAATGCTTTAGGAGGGGTCTACAGTACAGATGTTATTTATTTTGATTTCAGTAAAGTTTTTGACAAAGTCTATCACAGAATTTCCCTGGAGAAATTATCCACCCTTAGAGTCCGTGGTAAGCCACAGCGGTGGATTAAATATTTTCTGACAAGTAGGATTCGATATTTTGTGACTCAAGCAATTTACACAAGACTAATCATTAGTGGTTTCCCCAGGATACTATGTTAGGCCCACTTCCGTTTAATGTTTACATAAACAACTGGAAAGTACCAGCAAGCAAAACAAAAGAATAATCTTTGCAAATGACTCAAAGTGTTAGTAAGTGATCACCCCAGAAGAGTCAAATTAAGTATAGAAAGTACACTCACTAGAATGAATAAGATCAGAGCAATAAACACATGGGATGTTAACTTAATGCGATATGGCGCAGGTGTTATTAGGTGAACAAAGAACGATCTTGGGGAAATGGATAGAAAAACTAGGGAAGTGATGAAAATGAACAAGGAACTCCACCCTAAAAACGATATCAATAGGCTGCATGTGCCTAGGTACATGGGTGGAAGAGGCCTCATAGGGTGCAAGATTTGAGTATATTCAACGAGGAAAACAGCCTGTGATGATACGCCAAATAGCATATTGAAATGTGCTTGCCGCTGTTTGAAATAGCAACAAGATACCTACTGAAAATGTCATGTATCCAAAGACATTTAAGAAACAAGATGAAGAACAATGAGTAAGCAAGTAGAAAATGAAAACAATGAGAAATCGAAGGATTAAAAAAGACCACCCTTTTGTAAGATATGTGGCAGCAAAAACGAAAGAATCGTACATGTCGTGAGTGAGTGTAGCAAACTGGCTCAGAAGGAATACGAAATGGGGCAGCATAACGTGGCTAAGTTTGTTCACTGGAGATTGAACATAAACCTGGAGGCGTCACTGAGGATAATAGATATAAGATCTTGTGGGATTTTACAATTTAATGTGACTAATCAATTGATGCTCAAAGACCAGACATTGTTGTAGTGGGAACAAAGGTTATAGATTGTTGTAGAAGGAGAACAAAGCTTATAGATATTGCTATACCTGGAGACGCACGTGTGGGTGACAAAAAGTTGGAAAAGGTGGAAAAAGTACAAGTTACTACAAGACGAAATTGCAAGAACGTGCATTTTGAAGAGACTAACTAACATTTTGAAAAGACTACTAATCCTAGTAGTTGTAGGAGTCTCGGAGCACTAACCACTAAGCTCAATAAATATGTCAAAGAGACTGGAATTGACATGGCTATCCAGTCTTAGCCAAGAAGTAATATGTCCACAGAAATGACGGAGTTGAGACTGACATACACTGGAAGTTTTTCAAGCACTATGTAAAGAGATGTTATAAATGTAAAATAGAAAAGGTCATACAAGCAGTAAAATTAATACCAAAACAAGCCACAGCACATGCCGACGGCTTACAAAGCTTGGCAGTATAATGAAAGCGTGCAACAGAAATAAAACTACGGAAATACTTGTCTTTTACCCTTTACTTGTTTTAGTCATTGAACTGCAAGCATGCTGGAGCACCACCTTGTAGGGTTTAGATGTGCAAATAGACCCTAGTAGATACTTTGTTTTCAAGTCTGGAACTTATCCTATTTTCTCTTTTCTCAAACCGCTAAGTAACAAAGGCGTAAGGAAACCAACATCAGCTGCTAAGCAGTGGGGAGGAGGGACAAACAGAAACACAAAGACTCACATACATGCATGTATACATACATACATACATACATACATACATACATACATACATACATACGTACGTATCACACGGCATGCATGCATGCATTCATACGTGCATATCTACATACATTCGGTTTTTTCTACCCAAAGTGTTTCTTAAGCCAATATTTAGACGCTATTATTTATAACTGTATCTACTTCGACTTTAACCGTTGAAAACGAATTATTTCACGTTCTCTCGAAATTTCTAAATTGTTACGACGTCAAGGACATGCAATTCTCGCTGGTAAGAACAAAGTTTCGAAAATGAATATAGAAACTCTAAATATTACTTTGGTTCAATGGCAGAGCGTCTATCATGTTTACAACACGTGTAGGTTCAAGACTGAAGAGTAGACTTCGTCCTTTCAAATGGTATTTTTAACCATAATGCTACTATTATTTACAGTTTCAGCTACTTCGGGTTCAACCGTTAAAAACGAACACACACATACACACATATTTGATAAACGTATTTCTTATTTTTGTACAAATCTTTGTTGACCGAATCCTGAATGTAAAGCATGATGTTTCAGAGAGTCTCTTGAAATAAACTATTTACAAACCAACCTTCTTTCTCTTTCCAGGAAGAATAAGGAATACCATTGCAAATCAGAACACTGTTCTCAAAGTTACAAACGATATTTCCAAGAATTTGGAGGAAAATTAGAAAATGGAGCAAAACAAGAGTGACAACATTTGTGCTAGTATTTTAGAAGAACTAAATACTAAAATGGTGGAGGTTTATTTTCCAGTCATAATGTATCTCGGAATTTCAACGGCACTTGGAGCAATTGGAAATTGCTTTGTATCATACATATATTATTATAAATTTGATGAGACAGCCACGCATATGTTCATTGTAGCACTCTCTGTGTGTGATTTTCTAACTTCCATAATAGGTATACCTATGGACATTGTGGTCCTACATTATTCCTACACTTTCGACAGTGATATTACATGCCGTGTGATACGTTATGTGGTAGCTATAGCAGTAATCAATTCAGCTTTGATTGTGTTTGTTATAGCAATTGATAGATACATTCTTATATGCCGACCTCTTAAGCAAAATATTTCCGTTAAAAATTCAAAACAAATTCTAGCATTTTTTACAATCTTCACGGTTGTTGTTTCTATACCAGCAATTTTTGTACACGGCAAACAAAACAAAATGGTAAAACGATGTGGAAATATAGGAAAGGAGTGTACACTTTTCCCCTATATAAATGGCACAATGCATCCTTTAGCCTATTATTCTTTCGTGTTGACCGTTTCCTGTTGTATGTTAATAATTCTTTTGATTATATACTCATTAATTGGCATGCGCATTTGGAAAATTTACAAAGCGAAGAAAAATAAAGCAAATCAGTTTCGCGAAGCCTTCACAACTCGTACCATTTCCAAACCTGAAGGTCAGTTTACAGATAGTAGTTCTTCAGAGAAGCGATCTACCTCTTTTGTGCGTCTTAGAAAACAATCAATGCCACCAGCTCGGTCTAATTTAATATTCTTCATCATCACTTTGGTGTGGATTATCGCTTATATACCACATTTCGTCGGAGTATTGTGGAAGTTGCTCGTTAAAGATTTTGAAGTCGTTGCAAGTGATAAAGAACTAGTGATTAACAAATTATTAACCTATTCTCTTTATCTCAGCTCTTCTCTAAACCCGTATATTTACGGACTTTTCAATCGACGGTTTCGTAATGAATTGCTGGCTTTATTTCGCAATCTTTTCAAACCATGTAAAAAGTAAAATATCGAAACTCATTGAAGCCATCATTTTATAATCATTCACAAGTTCTTTTTAGCTTAAAATATGCAGAAACTAGTATACACGCTTTGCCATACAAAACTATTTTTTTTCAATATTTGAATGTTATATGAAAACAAATATAAATCGTTCAGAATACGTAACTACACGGTTCTAATCAAGTGAGGAAACAAACAGAAATAAAAAAACAACACTCAACACAAAGAGTAGGAGTTAATATACTATTATATAAAACAGTTTGTTTCGGCTCAATGCGACTTACAGTTTCGCAGGCTTCTAACAGTAACCCGGCTCATTCAGGATTAGATTACCGAATGGAGAAACACAGGAAATCCAAAATGGCTACAAGAAATCTGGTTGCTGTTGGTCAGAGCGGATCATACGGTGTTTATAGAGGTGAGATTGGCAATTTCACTAACATCAGATGCGTTACAAAGGAGAGTGGATGGACAAGGAGCTAATGACGTTTTGATGCCTGCGAAAATGACAGAAGCAATACCGGTGAGAGAGAGAGAGAGAGAGAGAGTGTGTGTGTGTGTGTGTGTGTGTGTGTGTGTGTGTGTG
>NC_068998.1:12314910-12316930 GCF_001194135.2 Octopus bimaculoides | reverse complement strand
CCCGAGCGTCATACTAATACATCCTTTTGTTAGTTACACCACCTGTCCTCGTCTGTTGTTGTTTTTTCGTATATTCTCCCATATATATATATATATATATATGTATGTATATACATAGATATATATATATATATATATATATATATATATATATATATTCACTGCCTTGGTTTTGTTATCAACTTTGACCCTCCGCAAATCCCAAATTTTATTTAATTTGCTTTGTGGGAGCAACTGTTTTGACGAAAGCACATCTTGTTGTAAACGCTCGAAATGTCGAGTAGATAAAACAGCCGACAACTGATGAAGGGTCGTACTTTATGTTGCTTATCATGTTTTCCATTTGTTCCTTTCGTTGTTCGCCAAAAAAGCTTGTATTCCATGTTTTCGTACTTCGTATTTCATGTTGTTTTCGTATTTTATGTTGTTTACGTTTTATGATGTCCTGTACCCATATATGCATGTGTATTTACATATATATGTATGTATATATAAGTATACATGCATATATATAGATATAGATATATAGATATATATATATATATAGATATGTATACATTCATATATATATATATATATATATATATATATATATATATATATATATATATATATTTCTTTATTGCCCACAAGGGGCTAAACATAGAGGGGACATACAAGGACAGACAAAGGGATTAAGTCGATTACATCGACCCTAGTGCGTAACTGGTACTTTATTTATCGACCCCGAAAGGATGAAATATATATATATCTATATTATTTATATTATATTATATTGCATTATATATATATATATTAGTTTTCGTTGGTTATGGCTGGTCAGAATAATTACCATCGGTTTAATGCCTATTCTTGCACATAACCCCTTTACAAGTAAAGAGGCCTCCGTTGGATTTGAAAACCTTCTGGCATATACTGCATTCAAAGGTGTGCACAGACATATAGTCAGAATAGGTGGTGGAGGTTCGTTTTTCAGGCGTTCACAGATGAGATTTGAGGCCAGCCAAAGACAGGTATGGTCTGTCACAGACTGTGCACACAAAAAGGTCATTGCCATTCACCTTCTCGATTGTTACAGTCTTCCTTAGACCTCTTTTGAGTCTTACTTGCGTTATCCTGGCCACTTCAAATGCTTTTACTTCACTCCACGCCTTCGTTCACCATCCAACTCGATCCGAAGCAAGGGTTTCTATATCTTCTAGAACCATTCCAAGTGACTTCATAGTAGTCCTCATGCCGTCCTTAAACCTTTTTTTTTTTTAGGTTTACGCCGACAGACAGACAGACAGACAGACAGACAGACAGACAGACAGACAGACAGACAGATAGATAGATAGATATGTGCGTATGTATGCATGCATGCAATGCATTGCGTACAAACAATGCAGTGCATAAATACATAAATACATGCATCCATCCATCCATCCATACATACATACATCCATACATCCATACATACATACATACATACATGCATACATACATGCATACATATTTCCACTAATAGAACTACAAACTTCCTGATGCTAATTAGATGCTTCACACGAAATTGTTTTCGTTGTCACTGTCAGTTTATATGAAGATACCGTTAGAAGTAGTTTATACGTTCATAATTGCAACAATGTATTGTTTTATTAATTATTGGTGCGGGTGTGTGTACGGTTAAATTACTCAAGTTTTAATCATGATATTTTGTTAATGCATCGCGTTGTTTTACGCCAGGATATATTATGTCAAACTCATGTTCGAGTGTGTTAGTGTGTTTTGCTTGGCGCGTATGATCATGTGAGATATTTGGTAAGATCGGTGGCGATGCGTCCATTTATATACTATTAATGTTTTTCGTATAACTATTAACATTATTTCTTTTCAAGTTATATATATACATGCATAGATAGATAGATAGATAGATAGATAGATAGATAGATAGATAGATAGATAGATAGATAGATAGATAGATAAATAGATAGATAAATAGATAGATAGATAGATAGATAGATAGATAGATAGATAGATAGAT
>NC_068998.1:12308512-12314900 GCF_001194135.2 Octopus bimaculoides | reverse complement strand
ATAGACACACACACACACACACACACACACACACACAGATAGATAGATAGATAGATAGATAGATAGATAGATAGATAGATAGATAGATAGATAAATAGATAGATAGATGGGTACACGGGGGATGCCGAAAAGTTCCTGGTTTTAGGTAAAAGAATAAATAAGCGTATCATTTAATTATGAATTTTATTCACCATATTCCCCTCTCAGATTCAAACGCTTATTGCAGCAGTCCTTCAGGTTTTCTAAGTCCTGCAAAAGAACTCGGGCGGTTGGGCTTCCAACCAGGCCTTTTGCGATAGCCTTAAAGCCAGGAACTTTTCAGCAACTCTTCGTGTGTGTGTGTGTGTGTGTGTGTGTGTGTGTGTGTGTGTGTGCATATACGTGCACATATTACATATACATCTATATATATACATGTATATGTAATATGTACACATATATACATGCATACATATATTTATACATCCATACATACATATATATATATATATAATAAGTGCGCCCTTTTAAAGCCTAGCCAGGCTCATGGGTAGCCAATCTTACACAGAACAAGCCGATAGGAAGCTGTCCTTGAGAGGTTGAGAAAACATAGTAGATGCCAAAATCACCTTCGTTATTGTGTGCCGCCTCACCGTCAAGCATTGATCCAGTTGTCATCTAATCCGGGTTTGGTATGCCGAGGCTGATGTTGCACAGACTCGCGCTGACGGCGCGCCACCTGAAGAGATTCCTAGACAGTGTGCGGGTGTAGAAATCTGTTCACGAAACAAGTGTCTTCGCAGCATGTCTCTTTGGCAGCATAACAGCCTTGGGTGAAGCATAGACCAAAACTAACGCTTTTGGAGGTTTTTGTGTTTTTTTCTCAAGTTTATCGACAATGCAAAACCAGAAAAATAAGATATAACTACTTGCTCAAGATACCTTATAAGGATTTTCTTTTTATTCGTACACACACACACATATACACACATCAGATATTATACAGCAATGTCAGGAGTTGCTGGTTTATAGTATTATTAAACCGTAGGATTTATAGGAACAATATTATAACAGATGGGAGTCACAACGCAAATGTTCTTGGCGCAACACCTAGCAGAATTTTCTACAAATTTTGCTATCACTATTTTCACTTTTCCAAAATTGTTTCCAGTCTGATTTTAAAAATCAGTCCCAGATTTTCAAACACTGTTGTAATGATTATTTTGACGAAGTAATTAAAGATTTGGTATAAATATAATAATTATTATGACATCAGAATGATTGCAATACGTCATTATTCAAACCTCATTTTAAAACTTTAAAACATTTCCAGTTTCTGGCAAAACTTACCAGGAATTCGAAAGTTTTTTTTCTTCTTTTTTTCACAAAAATAGAAATCCGAACTTCTTCAGCACTGTAGCTAAAATCTTATGGGGTCTATCACTCACTTATCCAGAAGATGTTACTCTCCTCAATGTTGGTATCTTTTTCTTGTATTTTAATATATAGTCCTTTTGTTTTCTTTTCAGATTTCTGTTAAGATAAATCTATCCTGATGTCATAAGATTTCAGTAATATACTTATATTCTATATTTTGAGGGCACAGTTTGCAGTGTTGTTTATATATTACTACATATAGAGAGAGAGGAGTCGATTTTAACACAATCGGTAAACTTTATACAAATGTTTAAACTATTTGTAGATGCGAGAAAGTTTTCAACCACAATGCGTTTTGATTAATAAACTGAAAATTTTATTATGTACTGAGAAACAACTATATCATAAATCAGTAGAAATGCCACAAAATATATTAATCTGATGGGATCTATCACTCACTAATCCAGAAGATGTTACTATCTTCGATGTTAGTATCTTTATCTGCTAGGAGTCGCGACATGAACATTTATGTTGTGACTCTTGTCTGTTATAGTATTGTTCCTATAAATGATCATTCAATAATACTATAAAGCAACAATTCTTAACACTCCTCTATAGTACTGTGTACATTTTGTTAAAAATGTAAAAGGTTTCAATTGCGGAAGTTGTTTTTTTTTATTATTATTCAGGTTATGTTATTCTTGACAATTAGAGTTGCCAAATATCAATTGATATTCCTAATCCAAATATATTTTGTGGTTTTTCAACTGATTTAGTAGGAGTTCCGATCTTTATGAAATAGGTTTTTCCTCATTATATAATACATTTTTCAGTTTATAAATCATAACGCATTATGGTTGAAAACTTTCTCGCACCTACAAATATTATACTAAAATATTTCAAGATCTTAGAGGAGAGAAACAAATTATAGTCACTCACTTGAAATTTTCTTCTCGTCCGTCAAGACTAAGTATGATTAATAAAAGTACATTTAACAGTTAATCCTTAATGACAAAGGTCAATCTTATCGGTAGCTTGTATACGTTTTGTGTAAGATTAGACAAGTGAACAGAAAGCGAGGTTGGGGAATAGAGGAATGCATAAGCATAGGAATATCGGTGTGTGAAAGAAGGAAACTCTGTGTGTGCGTGTGTGTAATTTTAGTCTTGAGATAAAATCGAGCAGCTTTAAGTACAAGTCTGCAGCCAGCAAAACAGACCAGCTTATGTAAGCAATTGGTGGCACTCCGTCGCTTACGACGTCGAGGGTTCCAGTTGATCCGATCAACGGAACAGCCTGCTCGTGAAATTAACGTGCAAATGGCTGAGCACTCCACAGACACGTGTACCCTTAACGTAGTTCTCGGGGATATTCAGCGTGACACAGTGTGACAAGGCTGACCCTTTGAATTACAGGCACAACAGAAACAGGAAGTAAGAGTGAGAGAAAGTTGTGGTGGAAGAGTACAGCAGGGTTCGCCACCATCCCCTGCCGGAGCTTCGTGGAGCTTTAAGGTGTTTTCGCTCAATAAACACTCACAACGCCCGGTCTGGGAATCGAAACCGCGATCCTATGACCGCGAGTCCACTACCCTAACCACTGGGCCATTGTGCCTCCACTATGTAAGCAATAATCTACAAAATAATTGCAATCCTCTCGGCGATGGATTATGATTCTCATACTATTATGATTCTCATACTATTATGATTAGAATATAGAGTCTACATGCCAGCTAGGTTCGAACGCAGCATTTGTTTCCATCACAGTAGTTTTTTTTTTCTTTGTTTGTTTGTTTGTTTTTAAGGAGCGTTGATTAAAATGGATATCTTCCAGTTGATCATAGTGAAGGATTTCCTCCTGTTTCCGGATGTATTCTACATATACATCCCATACTTAATTTATCGACCCCGAATGGATGAAAGGTGAAGTCGACCTCGGCGTAATTTGAACTCAGAACGCAGCGACGGGCGAAATACCGCTAAGCATTTCGTCCAGGGTGCTAACGATTCTGCCAGCTTGCAATCTTAATAATGATAATAGGCAGTGGCTCTCATGGCTTCTGATCTTAACTGATTGGAAGTGTTATTGTGTACATTGTTTTGTCTTGGTATAGAAAGATGGGCTACAGCAAATATTCTGCTCAATACCACAGATTTGCTTGTCAGTTGTTTGACCTTAACCAGTTGAGCATGTCAGAAGTAGTGGGAGAGCATCATAGCCATGTGTTGAGAGGAATTCTTTGGAGTTTGAATAATTCACCTTTGGAAACATGGGGGTTTTGCTCAACATCTTTAAACAAACCTTATTCGGGGACCTTTTGAGCGGGATGGGCTACTCCACCTGAAGAAAATTCTAACTGGGCCCCACCTGCAAGGTCATGCGCTATTTATCTTGATATGAGATCACCATGTCGCGTACATATGGTTGTGATGCATGTGCCTGGTGTACCCTTATCAGACGGGTAGTCATGATGGGTATACTGGGCTTCGTATATTTTACCCCAGTGTCACTTTGATGGCATGCACTGCTCTCTCACTCAATAATAATAATAATCCTTTCTACAATAGGGAAAAGGCCTGAAATTTGAGGGGAGGGGGATAGTCGATTACATTGACCTTAGTGCTTGACTGGTACGTATTTTATTGACCCCGAAAGGATGAATGTTAAAGTCGACCTCAGCGGGATTTGAAATCAGACTGTCAAGGCGGACGAAATGCCGCCAAGTATTTTGTCCGGTGTGCTAACGATTCCCCTCAGCTCGCCAGCTAGGATCCCAATGATCACCTGTTTATCGGTGAAACAGTTTTGAGGCATTGTAAAGAAACATTACACTAACATGTCTATAGTCTGGATGAATTTTAGGAATGCATACGATACGGTACCTCATGCTTGGATTGTTGACTGTCTGCAGATGCTTGGTATTGTTGGACCAGACACCGAACAGTTTAACCAGTTCGTCGGTCTGACGCCTCACGATGCCTTCCATTCGCATGGATTTGTCTTTCCAGAGACCCAGCCACAATATACAATAATTTTCTTCTGAATAGTATCCCAGAGTGGAAGACCATGTTGTACTCAAGCAATGTATTTCTTGGAGATGGAAATTAAAGGGTTATCTTCCAATATAATTGTTTTTAGCCATTAGCATTTGTCATAGCATTTATACCTATAATACTGACACTCAGGAAAGTTAAAATGGGTTACCAATGTGGAAAGACAGGACTATTCACAAGCCGTCTTCTGTTTATGGATGACCTAAAGCGCTTTGAGAATTTTGTAAACCAGATTGATTATTTGATTGAAACAGTCCAGAAATGCAGCAGCGACATCGGTACGGAATATTGGGCTCAGTAAGAAAAGGGGGAAGAAAACAGCTTGTAGTGGATTGCGGCAGCCATCGGGAGAAATCATAGGGAAACCAGAAGATAGTGAATACATGTATTTGTGGATTTTAGTACTGGATGATATTCTACATGCAAAAATGAAAGAAAAGTTTAGGAGTAAATTTAATTTAAAATCCAACCTGAATGCGAGAAATCTAGTTACCTCAATCAACATATCTGGTCAGTCGCAGTGGTTCGATATAGTGCGTTCACTCTCAGATGGACTGAAGAAGAAATGTCAAAGCTGGATAGAAAGAAGAGAAAGTACGGAGCTTTACACCCTAAAGCAAATATAAATAGATTGTACAAGAAAAGAAAAGATCTGGAAATGAGAATATATATATTCTATTTCTATTTGAAAATTTGGTTATGAAACACGTGTAGTCGTTTTATTATTATTATTTTATGATTTTTACTTTGTATTTTATTATACTTCTTTATAGTGTATTTACTTATTAATTTTCTCTATATGTGACTGTGGATTTTCATGGATGAGTTCATGAACTTTGGTTCTTGTCTCTAAATTATATATTTATATATATGTGTGTGTGTGTGTGTGTGTGTGTGTGTGTGTGTGTGTGTGTGTGTGTGTGTGTGTGTGTGTGTGTGTGTGTGTGTGTGTGTGTGTGTGTGTGTGTTTGTGTGTGTATGTGTGTGTGTGTGTGTGTGTGTGTGTACACATACACACACATACATATATATGTATACACTCCTATATGGTTTATTAACTCTCTCCTGTCAATGATGTCAAATATACAGTAGTATATTTATACTACAGTATTAATAAACACAAATAATGCTCATATATTGCTTCTCGCCAATTCGATTGATGTTTGCTATCTAACAGTCCTCAAATGAATATACCTATATGGCTTACGTAACGTCTCTTGTTCATCGTTGATTATTGTCCGACCTATAAAAGATCCAAGTGTGTGTGTGTGTGTGTGTGTGTGTGTGTGTGTGTGTGTGTGTATGCACATTTTTTGGTTTATATACTATATCCTGTTAATTCTTTACAAATGTAGTAGTCGTTGGGAAAGCAGCTACTGATGCTACTGCTACTAGGTTCGGCTGCCACTTCAGCTCCATAAACGACTCGCTTGGTTTCGCAATGGTCTCCCACTCGGCTTCTGTTGTAGTCCCTGCATGAACCTCCCACGTCCGCCCGTAGCCTAAGGGTATTAACTAGAATGGTACATAGGTACGGACGCATTTTCAATAGACACAACGCAAAAATGTGCGTAGATAGGATATTCCTTAGGCTACTAGATAAACACTTCACACGTTCACAAATCGGTACGGACGTATTTTCAACAGACACAAAATGGCTGCGTGGTAAGATGCTTGCTTCCCAACCACATGGTTCCGGGTTCAGTCCCACTGCGTGGAAACTTGGACAAGTGTCCTCTACTGCAGCCTCGAGCCGACCAAAACCTTGTGAGTGGATTTGGTAGGCAGAAACTGAAAGAAGCCCGATGTATATCTGTGCGTGTGTATGTGTGCATGTGTGTGTGTGTGTGTGTGTGTGTGTGTGCGCGCGCGCACGCCTATGTGTGCGTGTGCCTTTGTGTCCATGTTTGTCCCCCCCACCACCACTCCACAACACTGCTTGACAACTGGTATTGGTGTATTTACGTTCCCGTAAGTTA
>NC_068998.1:12302591-12307938 GCF_001194135.2 Octopus bimaculoides | reverse complement strand
GTCTTTACATTCTCAGTTCAAATTCCACCGAAGTCGACTTTGCCTTTCTTCCCTTCGACGGGGTCAATTAAATATGTACCAGTTGAACACTGGGTAAGACGTAACAGACTTACCCCCTCCTCCCTCAATTACTGTTCTTATGCCAAAGTTTGAAATCAATATTCCAACCTGTTCCTTGGACTAAAATAATTGTTCCCCACTGTTTTCTCTATTTCCAGGAACTATACCAAATATCTCTGCAAAATAGAACGCTGTCTTGAAAGTTTCAAAGCATATTCTCTATAGGCGACAAAAAAAGAAGAAAATGAGCCAAAATAATAGCACCAATGTTTGTGTTGACATTAGAGAAGAACTAGAGGCTGAAATGGTGGATGTCTATTTTCCTGTAATAGTATATCTCTCACTTTTTATGATGTTTGGAATAATTGGAAATGTCTTCACTTTTTATATCTACTGTTACAAATTCGAAATTTCGACTACACAGATGTTTGTTGTCGCACTTTCCGTGTGCGATCTTCTAACTTGTGCAATATGCATACCCTTCGACATAGTACTCTTGCATCATTCCTTCACGTTCAGCAGTGATATTGTATGCCGTTTAATGGTATTTTTTGTTGCTATAGTAGTAATCAGTTCAGGTTTTATTGTATTCATGATAGCAATCGATAGATATAGACTTGTATGTCGACCTCTTGAAGAACAAATTTCATTCGAAAATTCAAAGAAAATTCTACTATCTTTAATACTTTTATCTACTTTTCTTAGTTCTCCAATGCTTTTGCTACACAGCCAAGGAAACAGGTTAGTCAGGCAATGTGGAAATATTGGAGAAATATGTTCACTTACTAAAAGTTGGCAAAGAACAGTCTTTCCTTTCGTCTACTATATTATCGGGGTGACTTCTTGGCTTTTAATCTTTATTGTTCTTATGATATTATACTCATTAATTGCAATACGTATTGCGGAAATTGACAAAGTAAAAAAATATAGACTATCGCAAGTTCTTAAATTTTCATCGATCGCTTCCCAATTTGACGAGGGGGAAGACGAGGAAACTCCTCCAAGCATACCAAAGTTTCGCTGTGTTAGAAGACATTCATTGCACCCAACTCAGACCAATTTCATTTTCTTCGTCATCACGTTGCTCTGGGTTACCAGTTATGTACCACATTTCATTTCAATATTCTGGAAATTGTCCGTTGAAAATTTCTATGACACTGTAACTCAAAGTGACCAACAACTTAGCGCTTTTTTATTGCTTTCTTATTACCCCAACTGTGCGATTAACCCATATGTTTATGGACTTTGCAACCGACAGTTTCGTGTCGAATTAAGAGACTTATTCCATAACATTCGCGCATTAGGTAGGAAATAAAATATTGAATCTCCTTAAATTCATTACTTTATAATTGTTCACTAGCGATACATATTACCTTAAATGAAGCAAAGTTCTTCTCAATTTAAATCATTTTAACAAGTATTTAATCTTTTCATATGAGACACCGATATGCATGCATCCTTCAAATGATACAATTTCTGATTTTAAAAAACTAAACGATATCATATTGATGCAAAGTTTTAAATATATATTCTGAATATTAACCTTCATGGATGTAATCAAAGTGTAATAGACGATTATGGAATATCTACATAGTATTTCGCATCAAAAGCATAACTTTGTTGTACCCATGACAGCAATTACAACAACGATGAAGTCAGTCGATTGAGAGCGCGCTTATTACAACTAACCTTCTCGCCGTCATAAAAAAATGTCTCCTGGATTTGGTAAGGGGAAAGAGAGGAAAAAAACCCCTCGGCTCATCACGTCTAGCTACTGTAGAAAGCAAGCCAACAAGATAACAGGACGTTGATACGAAAATACACCACAGTATGGACTTCCATAATGGACTGTATCTGCGTAAAACAAGTCGCCGGATTAGTGTCTACAACAAAGGAGGTATATTAGCTGGCAAAAGACAGAAGAGTTCTGGCAAAAGACAGAAGAGTTCTGGCAAAAGACAGAAGAGTTCTGGCTGGAACATCTTTACTCATAGACGTGCAAAGTTATGGATTACATACTGCTAGCTAAACAACTGTGTTGACGCGATAAAGCCATCGTCAAATCATAGTAATAAACACGAATATAATGATTACAATGAAAAAAATGTTTATTTTTGCAAAATGTTATTCTTTATTGATTTCAGTAAATGTCTGTTACCATGCTGAAGCACTATCTTCAGGGATTTCGATCAAATATATGTTTTGCCATCCCTTTTCTTTGTATTTATATCATGTAGGAAGATATTTTAATACGCACATATTCATACTACATACATATACACACACACAGAATACCCCTAAATTCTGTGCATCTCTACCCTCCTCCCTTTGTTTTTTATCCTTAGCTAGCGAATCCTCAACCCCGACCCTATGCCAAATTTATTTATGCATTTATATTTCTTCACTTCTACTTCTTACTTTCTTTATTCTTTACCCTTTATATTCAAAATTCTTCAGTCTTCTCCCAGCTACCCGATTCTCTAAGCCTCGTATAATAAAATATTACCTACACCCCACCTCTAGCCTACCAAAGAACCGGTTTAGCAGACTCCTATCTCACCCGGAACAGTGACCTTAAATATCATATTACACCCTTTCGCAAACTACATTCTTAACCTAACCCCACCTCCTAATACCCACAATGCCCCACTTTGCTGGTCATTCTCCCATTTCATAGTTAGCCTCAACAGATTTCAGCCGCGTCCCTGCTGTATTCTTCGGATATTCTTTTTTTTTTTAATTACGTTTCATCTGATGATTATGGATTTTTTGTAATGGAGTAATATTCTCATTCTTCAATTAAAAAATGCGTAAGAAACACACGTATAAACACACGCCAGAAAAGGTCACAGAAAACGAGAAAGCAACCATACTCTGGGATATGCCAATACACACAGATAGAGAAATTAAGGCAAATAGACCAGATATAGTTGTCAAAGATCATGAAGGAAAAAAATGCTTTCTAATTGATGTATCAATACCAGCAGATGACAACGTTTCTCTAAAAGAAATGGAAAAACTTTCAAAATACAAAGACCTGGAAATAGAGATAACTCGAATGTGGAATCTAAAAACAGAAACAATTCCTATCATAGTAGGTGCCTTAGGTATAATAAAAATATATTCAGACAAATACATAACAAAAACACCAGGACTTACAAATATATATAACATACAGAAAATTGCACTACTGGGTACTGCACACATTCTACGCAAAACACTTTCAATACAGTAAACATAAGAGCACCACATCAAACCATAGCACATACCCAAGGCGCACAGAGCTGCGCTCGGTAGTGAAGTGAAAGCACGTTATAAAAATAAAACTACTGAACAATAATAATAATAATAATAATAATAGACGAAAATACAAAATTCACCACTTGTATGAAGGGCAATAAATTATATCACATATGTTGAAGGAAATTATGTAAGAGCATCTGGGTAAACAACATTCTTTGTTTTCTGGTTTGGAGCATAGACAAATAAGTGTTGAAAGCCTTGGAGCAAACAACATAAAGATGATCATGAGAAAAGCAAGTTCTTGGCTTTGGGTAAAAGAAAATACAGGAGGTTCAGTTCATTTTATTCAACATACTCCCCTCTCAGATTCACACATTTTTTGCAGCAGTCATTCAGTTTTCCTAAGCCCTGTAAAAGAACTCGGAAAGCTAGGCCTCCAGCCAGGCCTTTCGCAACGCCCTTAAAGCCAGGAACTTTTCAGCACCCCTTCGTACATAGTCGTATGTCACCATCAAGTGCATGCATGTACTCATACATATTTGCACAGAACTATGTTGGACTCGCATCGCCGCGATGAATGAGAATTCAGCAAGAAACGTCTAAAAGAAAACAATTGCCACCGGATTTATAATGAAAGTGTGATATTGTTATGCTGGTGAACTGATTTGCTGAACAACCCACACCATGAATATTATTACAGTAAGCATGGTTTGTGCAGAGCCAGTCCCATTCTCTCGTTCTTCAAACTGGTATTGGTCTAATGCAATGGTTCTCATAAAATTTTTATGAGGGTCCACATAAAATTTTTAGTGGTTCATAAAGTTTGGGGATCCACAATCGTATTTTGGACTCCCGAAAAAAATTTGCTTTAGACGTATGTATTGGTATGTATTGCAAGAAACAGCTAAATTTCTTTCTTCAACATTTTACATAGTTTACCATACACAAGTTAATGTGTGAAAAACAAAATAGGGATTTTGAAAGAAGTTTTTATAAAACTAAGCTTTTAAACATCAAATGGCTACGGGAGTCCGCTAGAATAAAATGAAAATCAAAGGGGTCCATATGCGAAAATGGTTGAGAACCCTTGGTCTAATGCAACGAGTGCCATGAACTCATTTGTTACCCGGATGCAGGGTTTGTGTAGAGCTACCTTCTCTTAGTCCAGTGCTCTGCAAATATGTTTCCCTTGCTGTACACATTCTTTGCAGAATTCGGCGCCAAACTGGAAGTAAAAATATAACTTACAGTGTGTCTGTGTGTCTGTATGTGTGTGTAGAAATTAAATAATGAGGGTAGGAATTGACATTAATCAATTAACATCAATTTAAGCCAATCTTCGGATTTTTTAAATATGCTAGGCCACTGGTTTAAATTGAGGTTAATTGATTGATATCATTTTCTACTCTCATTGTTTAATTTCTAAATAACAATGTTCTCTAACCGGTAAATTAGCTACGGTAATTTATTAACTGCAGAGTTATTTCCGGCCTCAACGCGCCAAAATGAAGACATTTGAAAGATCCCCTCAGATATAATTTGCAGAACTTTATACACATTCTCTTTCGGGTGAACGTTCTGTGTCTAGTTCTGGAAATTATGCTTTGTAAGCGACAGGCTACGCTGATGAGTATGCAGATATTTACATTCGTAAATATTAACAACGAAATCATGGTACGTAGGTAATCGCTTTATTTTGAATATTTTCATTATTTTGAATATTTTCATAAATTAAACATCTTATTGATTCTGATAACATTTTTATAACAAATCGTACCATACCTATTGAGGAGACCAAACATCACCAATGTGTTGAAGTATTGAATCAAAGGGATCTAACTCTTTTAATCCAATCTCTTGCAGCCACATTAACTCAACTTTTTAGTGGGGAGATAACCCAAATTTTTTAATGGCAATTTGTTAATGGAGGTGAAATAACCAAAAAGTACCCGATCAAGAACCCCAGTTATGTTTCAAAAAATAGCTGAATGTGATCGTATGACTAAGGTGTAGAAGACTCGAAGGACGAAGGCCGGGGTCACCA
>NC_068998.1:12297814-12300314 GCF_001194135.2 Octopus bimaculoides | reverse complement strand
ATGTGGACCAGACGCTCTACCCAAAATAGGCGCTGTGTCTTGTGGGTAAACTCGGGAGAGCAGGCGACAAACTGTAAAAACATAAGCAGAAGGCAGTGAGAAAACTTGTGAATCTTCAGACTTTAGTATGGAGGCCCATAGTCACCCATGCCTGTTTGCATGGCACATGGGAAGTTCGAATTTACATGGTGGTGGTGGTGGTGGTTGCGTTGCTCTAAGTAATCCCTAACTAAGCAGACCTATGCGGTGAATATGTTCCAGCAATGACTCTGATATCTTTTCCCATCCATATTGCTCCTTGTGTGGTAGACCCTAATCCATTGTCCGGTTTAACGTCAATGCCAGCTTTCATCGGAGTCTATTCTGTAGCAAGTATTCAAACCGGGACTCGTTACCTTGACACTTTGCTTACTACTGCAGCCACACGTGAATCGTGGGGTTTTCTCCTTTGCCTTACCAGTCCCGGTAACCCTGCAACAGTCATGGGGGCCACTCTTCGTTATCTGAATTAGCCATGAAATGAATCTAGGACTTCATTACCCAATGTATCTTTTACTCTCTAAATATGGAATGATATGATTTGGATAAAAGATTTGATGGCTATTTCTTGTGCGTCGATTCCTCTGACTCGCCACATCCTTGTTACCACTCTTCTAATGGAACCAACATTTTTTTTCCATTTAGTTCAATGTGCACTAGAGTTATTCCATAATCGTCAAATACACTATGATTAGATCTGGGTAGTTACATATTCTAAGCATTTTTATGATGTATGCCAATATGACATCATGCAACTTATGATGTATGTCAACATGATATCATGTAACTTTTCATGAGGAACTGTTTCATTTGAAAGAAAAATGCATATAAATCACTCAAACGAAAACGTCTTAGCTGTTTAAATATTTTACAAAAGGATGACTTTGATTCGATTTGTTATTGATTGGAGAAGCGAAAGAATTTACTAAATAACTGTCTTAATTGAATACGAAATTGTTCACTGAAAAGTCCATAAATATATGGATTAATAGTACAGTTAATATAATAAGAAAATGTCAAAAAATGGTAAAGACTTTGGTCTTTATAGCTTGCAACGTTATCGAAATCTTCACTAAACAACCTCCAGAATGTTCCAACGAAATGTGGTAAATAACTGACAATCCAGATCACAGTGATGATGAACAAAATTAAATTGGTCCTAGTTGGCCGTAAAGCTCGCTTTCTCACAGCAGTAATAGCGTGTAAATTTACTTTGGAACGTCTACTATTATTCGACGTATTCTGGGAAGTAGTAAGAACTTGTGAATGTTCAAGTAATTGAATTGCTTTCGTTTTCTTTATTTTGTAAATTTCCCTAATACGCATTCCAATTAAACCGTATAGAGTCATGATCAAAATAAACAAACTAGAGCAAATGCCCGCCATTACCACATAATAGATTAAAGGATATGCATTGCCTTTTAAATAGGTAACAAAGGAACACACTTCTCCAATATTTCCACATTCTCTGACCATTCTGTTTTGTTTGCTGTACACAAAAGCTGCCGGTAAACTAAGAATGAAAGACGCGATTATTGATAATGTTATGAGTTTCTTTGAATCCTGAACAGTAAATTTTGGTTTAAGAGGTTGACATATAAGTCTATATCTATCGACTGCTATAATGGTTACAATCATACCTGAATTGATCACTACTAGAGCCACAATAGCACCAATGAAGCGGCACATAACATCGCTGCGGAAGGTGAACGAATAATGTAGCATAACAATTTCTATAGGAATACATACTACGCAAGCTAGAAAATCGCACACAGAAAGTGCTACAATGAACAGATGTGTGGCTGACTCAACAAATTTATAAAAATATATATATGCTACGAAGAAATTCCCAATTGTTCCAAGTGCCATAGCAATTCCAAGATATACTAGTACTGGAAAAAAAGCGTCCGTCATTCTAGAATTCATGTATTCTATAAGAATATAACATTCGGTTTTGTTGGGTGTGTTGGTCATCTCTTTTTGCTCCAGCTTCTTCAAATATCTTCTGAAACTTCCAATACAGTCTTTTAGTTGACATAAACGTCTATTATATTTTCTGAAAAATAGAAAAGATTGGTTTATAAGTGTTACTCAGAAAGATTAAGGTAAAATAGCTTGTACAAAGCAAGAAATATGTTTATCAATGAAACAAATTAGTTGCTCGTCATTGTTATTAATGAATATAGGTTTATATACATATACACCTGTATATGTATATAGGTGTATATATATATATATATACGCCTAGTGGAGGCGCAACGGCCCAGTGGTTAGGGCAGCGGACTCGCGGTCATAGGATCGCGGTTTCGATTCCCAGAACAGGCGTTGTGAGTGTTTATTGAGCGAAAACACCTAAAGCTCCACGAGGCTCCGGCAGGGGATGATGGCGAACCCTGCTGTACTCTTCCACCACAACTTTCTCTCACTCTTAATTCCTGTTTCTGTTTGTGCCTGTAATTCA
>NC_068998.1:12295122-12297388 GCF_001194135.2 Octopus bimaculoides | reverse complement strand
TATATATATATATATATATATAATCCAGAGGTCTCCTTCGAGGTGACAATGGGTGTTTCTGACAGTACAGACGTATGTGACCTATCATTATCTTTTTGGCACTTTCACAGAAACTTACTAGTAACCTACTGCATAATAGTGACCCTACTGCAGCATGACTTTTACCTTCCCGGAAGATATCCAGCAGTTGTGTCTTCTCGTGGAGCGTCATAACCTTTTTCTGGCACTTAGGTTCACTGCCAGAAGTCTTAGAAGGTGTAGAGCATTTGAGCGGCGTCATGAAGCTTTAATAATACGCTGCAAAAAAACACAGCACTCAACAAAATACTGGAGATAGCAACTGGACGCAGTTTTTCCAAAACAAAAAAAAAAAAAACTACAAAAAAAATCTTCATTGCGTCTATTATGCGCATACCACCAATGGGAAATTGACCAGAGATTAAAAATAATCATGGTTTAGAAAAATTTAGTTTGTATTACCACTAGATACTGTAATCTATACTATAATGATAAGGGAGAGGGGAGAGAGGGGGGACCAGCAATATAGCCTCAATGAGGCTATATTGTCTCACGACCTTAAAAATTATCCTTAATTATCCAGACCTTAAAAATTGAAATAAACATTGTGCATGATCAAATGTCGCGATGGTCTTTAAAAAAAGCGCTAGTAGTCGCTATACTAATTAGTAAGCCTTGATTGCAAGCCGGAATAAGAGATACAAGATGCAGTGTGCTTGTATCTAAAAAAAAAACATCATGCGACTATTCTAATCAGAGGGACCTTCAGCTGCGAAGGGGCATCCAGTAAACCGGCAAATACAGTATATTATTATTAATAGTTTAGCCTTAAAAAGTGTGGAGAAGTATATATTGCCATAAAAAATCGTGGACAATATTTACGATTCCGCGAATATGCGGTGGTTTTAGCGAACAATTATCAGTTCCGCAAATAGCCGGGATCGCGAATGCCGAACCGTGAATAAACGGGGGTACACTGTACTTTTAATTTGCATGTTTGTTACAAACACTTGCCGAGACACACCCAGTGTCCTAGGGCGAGTGAAGGATAAAAGATGTTACAATATGATTGAAATCTTGGGGAGGGGAAGTGGCAGAGGCAGTAGCGAAATATTTTCATGTAACACAGACGTTTAAATTGATAGGGTTTTCTAAGGACAGTATTTGTCAGCACAATCTTTTTAACTTTCTCTGAGACATGGTTCTCCTGGGATGTTGTCTAGATATTTTTGTGTGTGCGTGAGTGTATATTTTTATATGTATGTATGCATGTATGTATGTATGTATGTATGTGTATGTCTGTGTTTGTTTCCCCACCATCACTTGACAACCGATGCTGGTGTGTTCACGTCCCCGTCACTTAGCGGTTCAGCAAAAGAGGCCGATAGAATAAGTATTAAGATTACAAAGAATAATTTCTGGGATCGAATTTTTCGACTAAAGGCGGTGCTTCAGCATGGCCGCAATCAAATGACTAAAACAAATATGTCCAATTCACAAAATGTTCCCCACCTTCCGTTAGACTCGGCTTCAATCCTTAATGGACAAAAATTCTATACAGACAGATAAGAAGTCTCAAATGACTTACAAAGGCAACTCTAAGAAAACCTTCCCTGGGTAAATCGTAAGACGTTTTGACATAATATATGTAGCTATGAGAAAGTATTCAACTATAAAATACTATACGACCCATAAGTCGGCAATTATGAAGTACGGACAAAAAATACTATATTATAAACATCAAATTTGTTTTTATCTAACAAAAAAATATATCATTGGAATTGAGAGTAAACTCTGCCTAAAACACATGGAACGTAATTATGTTTGTGAAATTTCTTAAGATTTTTATCTTTCTTAAGAAAAGCATAGAAGACAAATAATACACTGTATATTAAGACACCGAAAACTTATACCAACATTGAGAACGACAGCAGCTTCTTCTGGACTAGTGAGCAGTATGTCTCTTTGCATTTTAGTTTCTGTGGGTACAGTGATTATCACTCTGTCAAAAACACTGTTTTTAGTGTTCGGAGACAATAAAGAAATTTGGATTTCATTCCATCTGACATCTTAAGCGAGGAATTCCAAACTCATCGATTTTTTTTGTTTGAAGTTCAAAATGTGACTTGAATAGTGACGTGTGTTTTGTCATTGTGCTGTCATAATTATAATTTTTATTTAGTTTATGTCCAAATTCTTATTACTTTTCGAATGATCGACACGACAAGAGGTTTGAGAACACGGTATT
>NC_068998.1:12281180-12292921 GCF_001194135.2 Octopus bimaculoides | reverse complement strand
ATACAGAGAGAGAGAGAGAGAGTAAAATCAATTTGCCAACGTTAATTGGCAGTCTTGATTAGGACGATGTTAGTACCTTTTTTTAGCCAGGAAAACATCTTTTCCAGCTGGCTACCGGCATACAACTACGTCCTTATACCTCGAACAAAGTAGCTAATGTCCCCACTCAGCCTTAAATGGAACAGTAACACCCACCACCACACCACACCACATGACTAAAGACAGAAAGGAGGAGATGAAAGAGGGAAAAAATGTAAATAAAGCAGATACAAGCAGGGTAATACACACACAATAAACATAAATGCACATACCTGTGATACATATAAGAAATAGAGATAGATAAATAAAAAAATAAAATCCAAAACAAATAAATAAATATATTCGTCACATACCTGTGATAAATATAAGAAATAAAGATAGATGAAATAAATAAATAAATCTATACAAAGGACATGGATATAAACAACATGCGAAGTGAACCCATAGAAACACACAATGACTTCATGGACGGCCGCAACAATATCAACAACACGACTAACAACGACAGCAGCAGTGGCGGTGACAACGATTGCAACAACAACTACCACGATGGCAACACCGTGGGCGAACACACAAACACAGAGAGATACAGGAACTGTACCAAATTTTCAGGTCCTAGGACATCAGCAGCACAAAGGGGTGAGAAGATGGGGCTGACAGGAAGACCATACTGCTGCTAAGAACAATGACACGCACACACATAAACACGGACGCAAACGCATGCGTACATAAGGGTACACATCACAGAAAAGCAGAATGGAGTAAGTGGAGCAAGAGCACGCACGAAAACGAAAAGTGTCGCTGAAGAGGTCACAGATGTGTGACGAAAGATTTCTGGACAATGGACTTGACTTAAAATAAGAACAGTAATAAACGAGTGAAAAACAAATATATAGTGCGTGTGTTTATTTGGCAAAAAAAAACAAAAAAAAGATGACCGTCCCGAAATACAACAATATTTGTTTCGATGCACGATTTCATATTCAGAGATTACTAGCTTAACGACTCACTAACAATCTGATGGCAGTGATGATTCGAATTGCGTGAGACCACTTTCATATTCTCTGGTACACTACCAAAACTACATCCCACATGATTTCAGATATTTAACACTGTCTCATGCATAATGCACACTGTCGATAGACAAGTTACTGTAGATTTTGTCCCAATATAACATCTGTTTATGGAGAGCTGTATTAAACACAATAAATACTAGAAGGAGACGAAAAGAAGCAACCACTGAGAATTCCAAATGCATTTAGGCCTTTGGAGTCCTTTGGAGGCCCTTTCAGTAGGGCGGTCTCGCAGCTAGCCACATGCACAAACGAGAATTCGTGACATCTGAGGAAAATGCAAATGTACATAAAAACATGACAGGCAATTGATTTTCTTCTGTTTAAGAAGCCACAACCGAGAATGGCGCGCCAGGAATCTCCGTCGATACACGTTGTGTATCTCTCTCCCTAATGACATCAATGTAGTTGAGTGAGTGTTATCATCTATGAGTGTGCGAAAGTTTGTAAATTATACTATCTATCAGATGCGGTGTCTTGTTCTGTACGATAACAGTGACCAGCAAGGTTGAGCAGCGATAGCAGAAATGAGTAGAATGTGTCCCTAAATTTTTGATCTTGTGCTCAAACTATGAAATATTTTGAACTCTCATGAGAAACTAGAGATACGTACTATCAAAGCGTACTATCGAAGCTCTGTTTGTCAAATGTTGAAGCGCTTGTGACAGGCATTCCAGGTTTGCCACTTGCATTTCATGCAGTGTTTCTTACTGTAGGCTACATAGAACCCCAGATGCTTAAAATCACTAACCTTCTGCAGTTGTGACCACCGATGGAACAAATCGGCAGGTGGCCTTAAACATTTCCTTTTGTGGACGTGATTTCAAAGAGCCTTGTAGAAAGAGAAATACTGAACAGTTTGATGAGAATATCGAGTAGTTCTTTGGTGCAATGTTTGAGGCTAATGAAAGGTACATTGTCAGAACGATTGTCATTGTTGGTTAGAAATTACTAAATAGGTTTTTGCACTTGGCATATATGCGTGGGACTGGTAGAATATAAGCGTCTTCACTGTATCTATTAAATGTTATTAAGGATATAGTTCCGGATATAAAAACACAGACCGTACCTAACAAATGTGAACGAACATCATATGTCCGGTTGAAATGTGAAATCTTGCAGCAAACCCAAGTAAATTATTACATGCCTATGTATTTTAGAAAATAATAGCAATAAAGCACGTTAATAATTTTTATCAAAACAAGAAAGTGTACTCAAGTAACAATACTTGTAGGTATGCATAATAAGTACAATTTTGCAAAAGCTGTAATGAAAAACTTAGTGCCAAAATTTCATTTATAGAAACATAATAAACGGAAGTCACAACAGAAACGTTCTCCTCAAGACTCCAACAAATTTTCAACGAATTTTCCTAAGACCATACTTAGTTTCAAAGTATTTTCTAGCCTGACAAAAAAAACAGCATAAGGTTCTAAAATTATTTGTATTGGTTATTTAAGAAATAATTGAAGATTTCATATAAATGTGATAATAATTATGACGGCACAACTAAAACACGTCACTATTGAAACCACGTTGCGAACTTCAAGCAAAGATTTAAAAATTTTAGGATTCTTCGCAGAAGTCAGCAAGAAAAAATTGTTCACAGAAATTCATATCCAAAGTTGTTTATCGCCAAAGATTTTGAGTAAATAAATTACATTTATATTAATATATAATTGTGATTATGATATAATTATAATCGTATTTCCAATATAATTGTAATCATCATAACCAGTGAAGCTAAAATGTGATGAGAGGTAACACCAGCTTCTCCAGAAGAAGCTGTTTTCTTTCTCAAAGTTAGTGTCATCTTCTAGTGTCTTGATATGCCCTGCATTGTTTTTTTGTCTAGATTTGTATTAAGATAACTCTGTCCAAACGTTATGAGATTTCACAAACAACAACTAGGTCCTGTGCATTTAGGGCAGTTTACTTCCAATTCATATAAAGTTGTTCGTATGTTACATGTAGTGGAAATATGAGTGTAAACATGATACATTATGTGTAAACCTCGAGTATGTAAATCCTGTACAAAATACGAGAGTACACAATCGACTAAAATATTTTTACTATTTGGGTTTATTTTATTCTTAACGAGAGATGTCGTGCATCAACCATTTGAAATATTCTTACTATCTTCCTATTATGTAGTTTTTCTACTGACTCAAAGAGAATTTCGGTGAGAATATTCATAATGTAGAGTTTCTTTTCGTTTTGTTTTTCTTTTTTTTTTCTTTTCCTTTATTAGTACCGAATAGTTAATAATTTCTCGGTTCATTAGCCATAAGGCATGATGAATGCAAACTTTTACTTGCCTACAAATAATTTATCTTTATCTTTTATTCTCTTACTTGTTTCAGTTATCTGACTGCGGCCATGCTGGGGCACCGACTTGAAAGGTTTTAGTGGAACAAATCGATCCTAGGATTTTTTTCTTTAAGCCTAGTACTTATTATATCGGTCTCTTTTGCCGAACCGCTAAGTTACGGAGACATAAACACACCAACACCGAGTGTGTGTGTGTGTGTGTGTACATATGTATGTACGCACTTGACACCTCAACGTAGATCTTCAGTTTAACTCACGGCACATGGATGAACAAGAAACTAACGTAGAAAGCACATTGTACGAAGAGAGATCGAACCAGGAAAATTATGAGGCAGACTTTCCCACAGGATAACCGTGCCTGCTCCTAATAGAATAATATCACTCAATACAAAATCAAACATTCATTGTCCACTAAGAATATTTATAAGTTCATTGTCAAAATATTGCTTGCATACATATAAATTTAGTTTGAATACCATGTTCTCAATGTTTGAATGACGTCTGACTCTTAACAAGGATGTCAGTGAATATGTACGCTTTTTGGTGTTATACTATGCAAGTAACAAAGCGTATACTATACCTGTTTACTTGCTAGTTGATATATGACATTTAATATATAACCACATTGTATTTATACACCGATATCCATTCAGAAAACTTCTGAATAATTCCTCTCTTTCTTCGATAAATACATTCCTTATTTTATAAATCCACATTGATTTAATCTTTCGGGAACACTTAATATTTCAATGTTTTGGGGTGCTTTGTTTTTTGTTTTTGTTTTTTTTTTCTAGCTAAAATACTTTATTTATGCAGTTGTGTTCTCTATCATTTCAGAAAGCACAAGAAACATCATTACCAAACGAGTATTTTCAAGATCTCATAAGATATTTCAAAGAATTCGGAGAAAAAAGAAGAAAATGGGTAAAAACAATAGCGTTGACGATTGTATCAATATCTTGGAAGAACTAAATGCTGAAATGGTGGATGTTTATTTTCCAGTAATAACATGTCTCATATTTACTATGATAGCTGGGGGAATTGGAAATTGTATTTTAGCTTATGTATACTATTATAAATTTGAGATTACTTCCACACAAGTATTCGTTGTAGCACTCGCAATGAACGATTTTCTGACTTGCATAATATGCATACCAATGGAAATGGTGATTCTTCATTTTTCTTTCACTTTTCACAGTGATATTGCATGTCGCTTGATACGCTATATTGTGTCTACAGCAATAGTCATTTCAGCTTACATTATATGCATTATATCAGTCGACAGGTATATGCGTGTATGCCGATCCTTTCAACCTCAAATTTCTGTTCAGAAATCAAAGAAAATTGTAGCATTCTTAGTAATCGCGGCAGCTATTACTACTATAGTAATACCATTTGTATACTTCAAAAATAAAAGAATGGCCAAACATTGTGGAAATATTGGTGAAGTATGCTCACTTTCTGAGAGTTCAGATCTTGTTATAGGCTATTATATTTTCCTAACGGGCGGTAGCTTCAGTGCATTTCTTATGCTGTTCTTAATATATGCGCTGATTGGAATACGTATTGGGAAAATTTACAAAGCAAAGAAAAATATAATTCATAAACTTTATACCAGTTCAACGCTCACTAAAAGTATATATATAAATAGTAGATTTCTTGAAATTCCTTCTCCTACAAGAGATGAAAGACAATCAATGCACCCGGTTCGGACAAATTTTATTCTGTCCACTATCAGCTTGATTTGGATCATCAGTTATCTTCCACATTTTGCGGCAGTATTCTTTAGGCTCTCTATAAAAAGTTTTAATGAAACTGCAAGTCATAAAGAAAACGCCCTTTACAAATATTTACTGTGTTCTTTTTACGTCAGCAGTGCTCTTAACCCGTATGTTTACGGAGTTTTCTGCCAAAAGTTTCGTACTGAATTAAATAATTTATTTCGCAAAATTTTCCATTCAGATCATAAATAAAATACAGAATTTCTTCAAAAGTCATCGATTTATAATCTTTAACGGGTGGCACACATTTCCAATATATTTAAACAAGTAGCTTTTCACTTAAATGACTGGTATGCATATTTCCTTCAAATCAAACAGTTTCCATTGAAAAACTAAAAGAAAAACAGTGTTCAGAATATGTAACTGTAGGTTATCTTATCAAATTAAATTTGACAATCACGGATTGTTTTCAGTGTACAATGAAGCAAAGACTATACTTTGTTAATTCCAAGATTACAGCTACAACAACGATGAAACGAGACGAGCACGAAGAGAGAGTGGGGGGGAGAGATCATAAACTCAGTTGACCAGCCTCTAATAAATAGCAACCAAATCTATTTCAAAGCACACACCAGCTTTAAGGTGTACATTGCATAATGAGCTTCTTGATTTGTTTTGTGGTTTTGTCAGATGAGTAACGACGACATGCATGACGTCTGTAGTGTCTCTGGGATCGGTTCGAGTAAGGGAAAAACCCACGGCTTGCATCTGACTGCAATGGGAAGCAGGGCATCAAGATACCGACTTATCTTCACCCAAGAGACTTAGTTCAGATGCTTGCTTGCCATGGGATAGAAACTCTGATAGAGGAATTTGATTTCCTAGAAGTGATGCTAAGTGGAGTGACAGTTTAGATTGACAACTTAAGACCTATTTCATTGACTGCAGCACAACTCATAACAAAATAATGCTGATGTGATGTGATGATCGGCAGAACGTTGTAATGAGAACGAATATACGAATGACAATAATTATTATTAGAGTTGTGAATGTTTTTACAGAATGTTCTTTTATTGGTTTTGTCTTCGTCCATACTGGGACATTAGAATTTAGGATAATGTCGCGAATGTTCAGAAAGAAATGTGTGGTGGGAAAACAGGACTTTGTAGCATACCAAAGACAGAAGAGTATCAAAGACAGCCCAGTTAGCCCATGAGTCAATTGTATGGTCTGACAAAGTTTCCAACGTAAATGAGGAGAAACTCAACCCAAATTATCTGATGTGGTCCAAAGTCAAGCAAAGTAGCAAGAAAGTTCTTGTGCCATATACTCTTAAATGATCTGCGGCTTTCAAACGCTACAACAATACTTCTACGAAACTTCTGTAACAGAGACCTCCATTGTGGTGTAACGTAAAAAGTGCCCAAAAGCAACTATAACATTTCTAACGGAATATTTCCATTACCTTTGAGATGTTGGTTGCGATAACCACAGGTCGGCAGTTAACAGGATTATAAAAGTTAGCATTCTTATGAACGGGATACAGTATAGAATGCTTTAAAAAACAGGAATAGATTGCCTGCAGAGAAAGAAATGTCAAATAATGGTTGAGTGCAATGGAAGAGTTATAGTCAGAACTGCTGGCCTTGGTTCTTCGGTGCAATGGTTGGCGGTAATGAAAGGGATATAGTCAGAGCCGATGGCCTTAGTTCTTCGGTGCAATGGTTGACGGTAATGAAAGGGATATAGACGCAATACCTGATAGAAATTTTCTGCGAATTTTTCTAACGCTATTTACAAAGTTTCAAAATGTCTTCTAGTGTGACACAAAACAACCCCTGTTCTCAGACCCACAGTTGTATAATTGATTATTTGAGATGTAACTGAGGATTGGATATAGACATAATAATGATATAAAATTTTGGAACAGGGCCCAGTAATTTCTTTTTTTCTTTTTTTTGGTGGGGGTAAGTCGATTACATCGACCCCGAAAGGATGAAAGACAAAGTCGACCTCGGCGGTTAAATAATAATAATAATAATAATAATAATAATGACGATGACGATTAAGACAACACAATGACTAGAACACGTCACTATTCAAGGCATATTTTGAATTTTAAGTAATTTGGGGGGGGGGGTTGCTATCAGAAGTTGTCAGACAAAATAGAAGGATTTTTGTATTTTCTTTTTCCCGAAAGTAGAAATTCCAGTATATTAATGGCCGACGAGTATTAAGTAAATATGGATCTATTTGGATCTATTCCATCTCAATCACAGATTTTTTAATTAGTTTGTTTTTTTTTGTTTTTTTAACTAAACAGTTTGAAACTTCGAATACTGGTAGAATTTCTCACATAGAACACAGTTTACTCTGAATATTTTTGACAAAATCTCGTATTTTAGAAGTTATTTCGTATTAAAGTTGTCGTATTTGGGTAATTTCATACAATCGACGACGTGTATTCGGTTGAAGAAAGCTACTGCTGTTTGCGATAGTAATCGAAGAGGAACAACTTCCGGGTCATCTCTACTAAATGTCACCACTCTGTTTTATTCGTACGGTGAGCGAAGACGATGTCACCTTTATCCTTTCTAGTCAGCACCATGCATTCCTTGCTCTTTCCCTCCCTTCTACACTATCAACTAGCAACCGAACTGGTCACTACCACTACAATTTCCGTATTATCCGGTGTATAAACCGTTACTTGTTTTGTTTTACCTTCGTGTTTTGATAATGGTATTTTTTATCTAATAAAGACTTTTAATTTGATGAAATGTGCTTGTTGTTGATTATATTAAGATAAAGTCATGACAATAACAATACATCTCATAGATGTAAAATAAGGCATTTTGAAACTACATACACGTCAACAACAAAAAAGCTAGCTGCGAACTCGTTGCTCTGTGGTGTTGATTTTTCAGAGTGGTGACATTTAATAGAAATGACCCGGAAGTTGTTCCTCTTCGATTACTATCGCAAACAGCGGTAGCTTTCTTCAACCGAATACACATCGTTGATTGGTTGAAATAACCCAAATACGACAACTTTAACAGGAAATAACTTCTAAAATGCGATCGATGGCAAAGGTTGCACACTCTGACCACCATCAACAGCTCATTCCATAACACCATGGGTGGATGGGTAGGTAGGTAGGTAGGTAGGTAGGTACATGTGTGTGTGTGTGTGTGTGTGTGTGTGTGTGTGTGTGCAATGTCCAATGTGTGTGTGTGTGTGTGTGTGTGTGTGTGTGTGTGTATAAGAAGGAATGAATATAAAAAAAAATAGAAACCAGCAATACAATTTTTTTTTAAATTTTATTTTCAGTTATGAAGTGATACATTTTATTATAATGACAACTCCACCATAATATAAACTGTCAGTCAAGTACTGAGGTCAATGTAACTGATTAACCCTCCTCTCGAAACTGCACACCTTGTATATCTAAATTAAAAACAATTAACAGGACAACTGTATGCTAAAACATTCACATCACATTTCACAGTACACAGTTCACTCACACCATATTCTCAGCTCTGTATGTTGCTGAAATACCAGAAGCTTCTGATTCCTAAGTCACAGAACTGGTATCCAATAAAACAAAACATTGCTCCATTCAGAAGTTTCAACAAGGTTGCTTCTTCAAGATGTGCACAAGGACAAAATCACATAGAAGAGAAAAGTGTTTTAAAAAATCAGTAATAGCATCACTAAAGAGAGGAGGATTAAAAAAACTAGCAATGGCATAGGATTTACATAGTGTAGTATTATGATTATATTGTATTGTGAACACCGATTAATTTGTGGTAGGTCTTGTAGAATGTTACTCGGTTCAAGTCCAGAACACAACCAAAAGCTGACTCTGGGGAAACTCAATACTCAATACACAAAGTTGTTGTTTTTAAAGAAATTTCACAAGTATATAAAATATATGAAAAGGATTCAGATGGATTTTGAAACTTCAGCTTGGTTGATCAGCTCTACAGTCTGCCTTGTTAACTGTTGAGTTTGAAAGAGTAGTTGAAGATAAATAAACTTGGAATTCTTCAATAAAGACAGAACTACAATTGGTTACATGGCGTTGTTGGCATTAATATTAAGCTTCAGTATCTGAAATAAACAAAACAACAAAACATAATTACAATTTCAATTAAATCATCGTCCTCAACATCATCTTTTAACATCTGTTTTTCCATGATGGCATGGGTTAGATGGTTTAACAGAATCTGACAAGCCACAGGGTTGCACCAAGCTTGGGTGTCAGCTTTGGCATGCTTTCTATAACTGAAACTACAAGAGGAACAGCGAAAGCATTAACCTTACCAGTTTCAGAGCCAGTGAAGGCCATAAGCATATATGTGTGTATATATTATGTATCACCTTTCTGGCACTTGTGCCAGTGGCACGTGAAAAGACATTCGAGCGAGTTTGTTGCCAGTGCCCCTGGACTGGCTCCTGTGCAGGTGGCACGTAAAATACACCATTTTGAGCGTGGCCGTTGCCAGTACTGCCTGACTGGCCTTCGTGCCGGTGGCACATAAAAGCACCCGCTACACTCTCTGAGTGGTTGGCGTTAGGAAGGGCATCCAGCTGTAGAAACTCTGCCAAATCAGATTGGAGCGTGGCATAGCCATCTGGTTCACCAGTCCTCAGTCAAATCGTCCAACCCATGCTAGCATGGAAAACGGACGTTAAACGATGATGATGACGATGATGATGTGCATGCATGTGTGCAAGTTTGTGGGCTTGTGTGAGTGAGCAAGTATTTCCCCTCACTATCCACATGTTTGCTGCCTGTAAACGAAAGCCTCACTGTTCCTCAAACAGTGTCATTTGCTTGCAATCCACTTTGAAAGCATGTCCAGACATGCTTTCTTTAATATGTCAAATGATCTTTGTAAACGAAGGTTTATGCATAATGTTGATTGTTTCTAGTTCTTTGCATAACCAAGGTCCAGGCAATTCATTGTTTGATAGGTTGTGGAATTATTATCTTGCTCAGTAACAACTGCAGGTGGGTGTCAGGAAAGGTATCTGGCCATAGAAAACGCTTCCCCGATATACTCTTATCTATTTCATCAAACATAGAAAAATTAGACATTAAAAATAGGTGCATGTGTAACTGAGTGGTAAGAAGTTTGCTTCCCAACCACATGGTCTCCGGTTCAGTGTCACGGCAAAACAACTTGGGCAAGTATCTTCTACTACAGCCCTGGGCCAACCAAAATACTGTGAGTTGGTTTGGTAGATGGGAACTGAATAAAGCCCATCATATACATGTGTGTGTGTGTGTGTGTGTGTGTGTATGTATGTATACGTGTGTGTGTTACTATCTGCTTGTCTTGACTATGTGATAGTTGCAAACAAATGTCACTGCCATGACAGCAGTGTCTGTTTCCAATCTTCTGTGAAAACATGTCTGGCCTTGAGGAAATATTAATTTACATGGAAACAGGTGAGTGCTGATGACAGGAAGGACATCCAGCTGTAGAAAATTCGCCTCAACAAATTCCTCCCAACCCATACAAGCATGGAAAAGTGGATGTTAAATGATGACGATGATGTATTTGTTTAACCCCTTTACCATTCAAACTGGCCATATTCAGTCTCAATATTCTGTGTTTTATGTTTAGACCAGCCAGATGCAGCCTCTCACATTTAATCTATAATGTCCTTCTAAAAATAAGCAATGACATCGTGAAAATCTCAAAGATACAAGGTAATGCATGATTGTGGAGGCGCAATGGCCCAGTGGTTAGGGCAGCGGACTCGCGGTCATAGGATCGCGATTCCGATTCCCAGAGCGGGCGTTGTGGGTGTTTATTGAGCAAAAACACCTAAAAGCTCCACGAGGCTCCGGCAGGGGATGGTGGCGAACCCTGCTGTACTCTTTCACCACAACTTCCTCTCACTCTTACTCCCTGTTTCTGTTGTGCCTGTAATTCAAAGGGTCAGCCTTGTCATACTGTGTCACGCTGAATATCCCCGAAAACTACGTTAATGGTACACGTGTCTGTGGAGTGCTCAGCCACTTGCACGTTAATTTCACGAGCAGGCTGTTCCGTTGATCGGATCAACTGGAACCCTCGACGTCATAAGCGACGGAGTGCCAACAACAACAATGCATGATTAATTGAAAACAAAGTAAATAAATATGCATTACACTTAACAGAATAAGCTAAATGCTAAAGGGTTAAAAAAACAGACCAGATCTGACCTAAACAGTAGAAAACAAACTTCAATTTAACAGTGTATCCTAAGAGAACCAACAAGTCACAGCACTAATCACCAGATTTAATTGACTAGACATCAGTTTAACTTACCTTCATTTTATTTTGCAGTTTCACACAATCTTCATGCTGCATTGCTCCCGTCAACATTTGTGTCACACTCAGATGTTGTATTATTGCTGTCAGATTTTGTTTCACACTCAGACACAACACTGCTCCCATCAATATTTGTTCCACTCTCTGATGTGACGGTATTACCGTCAGTTTCTTTTCCACACTCTGATGTGACGGTATTACCGTCAGTTTCTTTTCCACACTCTGATGTGACGGTATTACCGTCAGTTTCT
>NC_068998.1:12274136-12281170 GCF_001194135.2 Octopus bimaculoides | reverse complement strand
TCTTTTCCACACTCTGATGTGACGGTATTACCGTCAGTTTCTGTTCCACACTCTGATGTGACGGTATTACCGTCAGTTTCTGTTCCACACTCTGATGTGACGGTATTATTGTCAGTTTCTGTTCCACACTTGGAGGCCGCATTGTTACTGTCGCTACTTTTTGTTCCACATTCAGATGCCAAATCATTATTGTCACCATTCTGCGTTTCACACTCAGGCCCGATGCTGTTAACTCGACTTTTTTCTTCACATGCAGACAAAGCTTTCTCTACTTGCTGTGAGAATTTCACCAGGGCTTTCAAACTCATTTTGTCTTTGACGACCTATTGATTAAAAAGAAATATACAAAAAAAAAAAGAAGAAAAAAATTAACAAAAACAGACAATAAAAAAATACTGTAGTAGACATGGCAGTGTGGTGAAAAGTTTAAATCTTCCAATCAAATTCAATCCCACTGAGAAGCACCATGGGTGAGTGCCTTCAGCAATAATTCTATCATGCAAGCAGTGGCCTTTGTTCCTAACTTTCCATGTAAACATATCTGGTCATGGGAAATATTACTTTACTTGGAAACAGGTGGGGGTCAGTGAAAAGAAGGAAGAGCAGCTGGCCATAAAAAGGACTCAGTGCTTTTTACATGGCACTAACACAGGCAAGATTAGTTTTGGCATGATATTTACAGTTGGATGCCCTTCCAAATGCCAACCACTTCACAGTGCAGACTGGATGCTTTTTACATGGCACCAACACTGGCAGGGGTCACCAAGCAACTCACGAGACAAGGAATTTTGAGAGAAGTAGGGATATTTGAGGATGGGAACTCCTGTCAGAGAGGCAAAAACAAGTGTCTTGCTATAGAAGAGGTACATAATTACCCAGAGAGAGAGAGATACAAGAAAGAGGACAGAAGCATATATCCCTATATATATCTATAAATGTAAGGAGGTGCAATGGCCCAGTGGTTAGGGCAGCGGACTCGCTGTCATAGGATCGCGGTTTCAATTCCCAGACCGGGCGTTGTGAGTGTTTATTGAGCGAAAACACCTAAAGCTCCTGGAGGCTCCAGTAGGGGATGGTGGCGAACCCTGCTGTACTCTTCCACCACAACTTTCACTCACTCTTACTTCCTGTTTCTGTTGTGCCTGTAATTCAAAGGGTCAGCCTTGCCACACTGTGTCACGCTGAATATCCCCGAGAACTATGTTAAGGGTACGCGTATCTGTGGAGTGCTCAGCCACTTGCACGTTAATTTCACAAGCAGGCTGTTCCGTTAATCGGATCAACGGGAACCCTCGACGGAGTGCCAACAAATCTATAAATGTATGTTATATACATATATATATTTATGTATACCAAACCTAATTGTGTTTATCTGCATCACTATTTCCATATCAGCTCACTTGGATTTCATCTTATAGCCACTCTTTGCCCCGTGAACTTAATCCTCAATAAAAACTTCAAAGTTCAGATCATTTGAGTACTACTACTTGTTTTCTATATTGAGCATTTCTAGGTCTCTCTCTTAACTGTATATATATGTGTGTATGTGCCTCCTTGCCCCGACTGGCTCCCGTGCAGGTGGCACATAAAAAGCACCCACTACACTCTCGGAGTGGTTGGTGTTAGGAAGGGCATCCAGCTGTAGAAACACTGCCAGATCAGATTGGAGCCTGGTGCAGCCTCCTGGCTTCCCAGACCTCAGTCAAACTGTCCAACCCATGCCAGCATGGAAAACAGACATGAAGCAATGATGATGATGTGTATGTGTGTGTGTGTCCATGTTTTCATTTACACTGGCCTAAAAAAAAGATGTATAACTCTTGTAACTTAGCATTTCAACAAACAGACATCAATAAACTAAGTACAAGACAGAAAAACAAATTAGGGTTGATGTAATAAACTAAAAACTTTTAAAGTAAGAAAAAAGAAGTTGAAGAGGAAGGGAAACAGAGTAGCAGAAAAATAAATTCTGAACATTTAAAATCAACAATATACTCACAGAGAGTATTTTTGACATTAGTGTGTGAAGATCTTTCAACATTGTGATACTATCTTGATTTAGATCCAGATAATTCAATACTCGGCTCAACGGGCGAACACTGAAGGAGTTTGGATTGGAAAGAATTTCATTGCACACTTGGAGAAGAATTTTGTCGTGGTTTAAATTTTCCTACAAAACAGGAAAAAAAAAAAAAGAAAAAGAAAAAAGAAAGATAAAACAAACATATCCTTTAACATCAGCTACATCGTACTACTATCTCAACTAGCAAAAAAAAAAAAAAGAAAAAAGGAAAGATAAAACAAACATATCCTTTAACATCAGCTACATTGTACTACTATCTCAACTAGCAAAAAAAAATAAAAACATACATCGCCATCACTTTAACGTCCACTTTTCCATACCTGTATGGGTCAGATGATATTTGCTGAGGCAGATTTTTTTTTTTACAGTCAGATGCACTTCCTGTTGCAAACCCTCACTTGTATCCAAGTAAAGTAATAATTTCCCATGACTAGACATTTTCACAGAAGAATGGTAACAAAGAACACCACCTGCATGATAGCAACATTCCTTTACAACTATCATGCTAAGTCAAGGAAGCTCTCTCTCTCTCTCGCACACACACACACACACACACAAGGGGCTTCTTCCAGTTTCTATCAACCAAATCCACTCACAAGACTTTGCTCAGCCTGGGGATATTTACTCTTTACTCTTACTTGTTTCAGTCATTTGACTGTGGCCATGCTGGAGCACCACCTTTAGTCGAGTAAATCGACCCCAGGACTTATTCTTTGGAAGCCTAGTACTTATTCTATCAGTCTCCTTTGCTGAACTTCTAAGTTACAGGGAATAAGTACCAGACTTATAAAAGAAAAAAATAAGCACCACAGCTTATTTGTTCATTTAAACCCCTCAAGACAGTGATACACGATAAAGTGGATGACACATGATAAAAGTAGACGATGCACAATAAAGATACATGATAGACTTCACTAACCTTACAGAATGTTCCTGGTCTGGTTAATTCAATCAACAGATCACAGACTTTGGAAGTGTCTACTTTGGACAAGGGACTGGAGGCTGGAGCATTGCATAAAGTCTTAACCACTGGAAGAAAACTGTCAACCACTAGCTCCTGGTTCAAACTGTAAAATGAATAGCATTTTAATTTAGAGAGGTAAAAATAAAAAAGTGCTTGTTTTTATTGATGAGTATAGGGAGGGCGTTTCGAAAAATTAAAAAAGAAGACAGATGATAGATAAGCAGCATACTTAATATATTAGAATTGTAGTAGTAGCTGTAGTAGCAGCAGCAGCAGCAATTATGTAGACCTATGAAACAGATTTTGGAGGTAGAAAAATAAAAGAGGCTCTCACTCTCTCATTATATATATGTGGGTATTGTGTATATGCATATACATGTGTGCCCTTACCTCTCCAACACCAATCATTGACCCTATCAAATCACCGACTCCTTCACCTGCACTTCTACCAATGTCATCTACTGCATCTCCTGCTCTCTCTGCCCTTCTCTATACATCGGGCAAACGGGACGCCACTTGACTGACCGGTTCGCGAAACACCTCAGACATCCGACTCAGCAATGACACCTCGGTCTCGCACCATTTCCGCTCTACTGGTCACTTTGCAGCACCTGTCTGCATTTGGATTGTCCTTGCACAGGGACCATCCGGACTCCCGTTTGCACTGTGAACAGGGATTAATCTCCTTTGCGCCACATGGGCTCAACTCTCCTCTCTCCCTCACACCTACCTCTCCTCTCTTGCTCCGATTCCTACTTTTTCTCCTCACTCATACTCTCCTCTCCACTCCTGCCCACCTTCTTCCTTCCCCCTCTCCCTTCATCGTCACCGCTTCCTCGTAACCCCACCCCTACACAATCCAACTCCACTTTCCCTATCAATCCCATCCCTTAAACCCACTCCCACATACTCCACCTCTACCCCCACCCTCAGCCTACTCACATACCCCTACCCTCAGCCTAACCCACACCCTATCCTTGCTTTCCCCACCCTCGCCTCCTCCACATCCCAACACCATCACACCACACCACACACCACTACACCACCATGGGTAAAAGTATGAGAGAAGGAGGCAAGGTAGAACAGGTTTCTTGCTGTAGAGGAGCTAGATGACTACTCACATTTTAGAAGAGAGGGTGAGAGTGATCGAGTGGAACATCATCATCATCATCACCATCATTTAACATCTGTTTCAGGCTGGCATGGGTTGAATAGTTTGACAGGATGAGATAGGCTCAAGACTGCATCATGTTCTAGTGTCTGTGTTGGTATGGTTTTCACAGCTGGATGCCCTTCCTAAAATCAATCATTTCACAGCATGTACTGGGTGCTTTTCGTGCAACCAGCATTAGTGAGGCAGTTTGTGAGACACCCAAGGGAGCAAATTCACACTAAGAGATGTTGGATTGAAGATGAGTAAATGTATGGAGAATAGGTTTCTTGCTGCAGAAGAGCTCACATGAGTACTCACATTTTAGAAAAGAGGGTGGGGGGGGGTGATTGAATGGAGACAGAGAGCAATGAGGAACAATGGACAATAAGCAATTAGGAGAATTTGACTTCTCATTAAGAAGAAAATTTAATACTTACGCAGAGTCTGATGCAAAGACTGGAAGAAATGTTCCTAGACAGCAGCGCAAGTAATAATTATCTTCGGAGAGGGGATTAAACCATAAAAGAATTAGACGAGTAAGAACTTTGGAGGCAACTATTCGACCAGCAAGCAATAATTTCGCCAGACCTTCTGCAGCAACTGTTTGGACTTCACAAACCTGTATAATATTTGCACATGTGTATAAAAATCAGTATAAAAACATTCTGTGGTACCATATAATACTTTAAATAAAACCCACATAAAAACTATATCACAAACTCAGAAAAAAAAAATCATAATCTATATAGGGTGAAAAGAGGTAGAGACCCCCTTCAATCATGAATGACCATGGGATTAAACCTAGAAAGTTACCCTCCAAGGCACAAGTCCAGGCAAGGCTATCTATGGAAGACCAGCAGTCGCCCATGCATACCAGCCTCCTCTCTTTCCACACCACCAATGTTATCCAAAGGAAAGACAAAGACTGGTACAGCTTGGCACCAATGACATCGCAACTCTACAGCTGAGTACACTGGAGCAACATGAAATAAAGTGTCTTGCACAAGAACACAACACACAGCCTGGTCCAGGATTCGAACTCACTACCTCATGAATGTGAACCCTATGCTCAAACACAGAGCCATGTGCCTTTACATATAAGATATTTATAAACAACCTTTACAGTACAGTATAATGCATATAAAATATTTCAGTAAAATCCTACTCTACTTCACGGATTTTCACCTATCACGTGTGGGGGAAGGTTAGGAACTTAACAGCCATGATCGTTGAGGGATTACTGTAGTTAAGTAACAAACTCACCTCAGAATCCATCTGTTTACAGAGTAGTGCTATCATTACACTGGATCCAGATTTTTCTTGATTGCTTTCTTCCAAATTCGACTCTAAATTATTTGCAGTTTCATTAATCTCTGAACAAGAATTAGCTTCACCATCTTCTTCACTGCTTGAAGAATTCACAAACAGATCAATTCCAAACACTAGCAGAATATCAAAGATTGCTTTCAGAGCAGTCACCTTCACTGCATCGACTTCCACTTCGATATGACACGCCTTAAATGGAGAGAAGTACCACCAGATTCATTTAGAGCATTCAAAAAAGTACAGGTAAAGTACTAAAATACATAGTCAAAATTAATCCAGAATAAAATTGATTCTCCCATCTATACTTGAGGTGATTTGGTAGAAAAAATTGTGCCCAGCAAATGCAACCTACCACTACTTCTAGATTTAGTAAATGGCTATGTCATATGTATAAAAGACACTACTGTCCATATCTTCTCTTATGCTCACTTTTTGTACCTTGTGAGTTTGCTCTAGCCCCCTATCACTACCTTCCTTTGATTTCCTTCAACCATGTATCTCCTCTGTAGCAAAACATCTGTGCCAGTCCCTCTAGCTTGTCCCTTTAAACACTACAATCTCTCCAGACCTACTTTTCATCATGACAACATTAACTGCAACTTTAAGTCTTGCGGTTGACAGGCAGAGGTGAATCTCTAGTGTTATTTAGGTTGTCCGTTGACTATTTTCTACATCTGAAAGAAAGAGAATTGGTGCAATCATCTAATGATGTCTTGTGAAGTCCACATTTACTTTATGCAGAATTTTAACCAAAGTTACTGCTCTCTTCATCAAGTCGCCTTCTCTGTTGCTTGCAGAGTTCACATCTATCCCCATACAGGTTTCATTTTCAATCAAAATTACAGTTCTCCTACATAAGTTACCAAAAAAACCAACATAACAGCTGGGTCCACTTTATTTTCACTGTATAGATTATGAAGTAAATATCCAGGAACTTACCTCTAAGAAAATATTCAGGTGTCGTACTGCTGTTTCTTTACTATTCAAGCAACACAATCCGAGACATTTGAGCCCAAGGTTTCGCACTTCATCGCATTCATTTGGGATGGAGGGAAGAATCTTTTGATGATATGGAAAAGAAGAAATCATGGAAACTGTTGTAATATTGAAATAATATCTATGGAAACTAGTGTAATATTGATTTTTTTTATTCCACAAGAAACAAGTCAAATTTTTACAAGGGATAGGTATAATTAACTGAATTAACCCCAGTATATTACAAGTATCTATTTGAGATGACCCATGTTCACTATTCATTGCATTCCCCTCCCCACCATCTCCCACTCTCCTTTTGCACTCTCACTCACTTCCTGCCTACTCACCCTCTCTAATCCTATCAGGTCATCCCATAAGTTCTGTTCTGTCCGAATTTTGAATAAAGAAAACAAGTGATCAAATGTTATATTTAATTGAAATTTAATCGTCAATGTACTTTCCCTGATTATCTATGATTTCCTTCCATCTATTTACAAGCTTTTTAATCCCATCAATGTAAAACTCTTTTGGTT
>NC_068998.1:12271756-12274126 GCF_001194135.2 Octopus bimaculoides | reverse complement strand
TCTGAAGGAGCAAAGTTGGGAGATTAAGGTGGATGAGGAATTTTTTCCCAACCAAGCTCTTCGATCTTCTGTGATGTAATCTTTACAGTGTGGGGTAATGCATTGTCCTGATGAAACATCACTCCTTTTCAATTCACTAAAGCAGGTCTTTTTTTCCTTCAAAGCTTGGTTCAAATGCTTTAATTGCTGACAGTAGACTTGAGCATTGATTGTTGCATTAGGTGGTAACAATTCAAAGTGAATTACTCCTTTGCAATCCCACCAGATAGAGAGAAGAACCTTTTACCAAGCCACTGTTTACGACATTTAACATTTTGATAGAAGATCCATTTTTCGTCACCAGTCACAAGTCTATCCAAAAAGGGTGAAATGAGTTTGCAAGAATGGAGAGAAGAGCAAATGTCAACTCAGGATTTGCGGTTGCTTTCAGACAATTGTGAGGCACTCATTTTCCAAGTTTAGGAACCTTTCCAAGTTGTTGAAGATGACGATGAACAGTTGTATGGTTTGAACTAAGCTTTATTGCCAATTCTCCAACTGATAATGCAGGATTTTCTTCAAGTAATGCCTCAAGGAGCTTATCATCAAACTCAACTGGACGTCTTGTTCGATCTTCATCTTCAAGGCAGAAATCTCCACTTCTGAATTTTGCAAACCATCTTCTGCAAGTTCTTTCATTCAAGCATTCTTTCCCATAAACTGAGTGTATGTTTCAAGTTGCTTCGGCTGCAGAGTTTCCTTTTTTGTACTCATAAAGCATTATGTGCCTTAAATGCTCTTTGGATACTCGTTTAGACCTACTGTTCTACCACCCCCACTGCATTTCATCACCATTGTCATTATTGTTCTAATGCTCATTTTTCCATGCTTACTTGGGTCAGATTTCCTACAGCCAGATGCCATTCCTCTGTAGGACTACAGAATGACTTCTCTAGCCCAAAGATCAGCAACTTTTCATAATGGCCCACTTTTGAGTTTCTTCTATTTTGTAACATTCACATACTGATCACATGTATATTATTACATCATATCTTTAAGTGGAAAAAAAATATATCCTTACATGCTTCCCCATTTCTATTTCTGGCAATGTTTTGCAGGTAAAAATTAAAATATGATAAACAAAGTACTGATATATATTGGGGAAACATCAGTAAGAAAACTAAATAAATTGGTGCATTCTAACAAAATCCCCTTACTATATTTCTTCCACCTAAAATGCTCTCCCATCACTCCCACCACCTTAAATGTAGTGAACCACTTGTTGGCACATGAAAAAGCTGTTAACCAACTATGCTATTGTTCATGCACAACAAAAACAAAAAAGAAAAGAAAAAGCAAGATAAGATTTTTTGAAAAATAAGAACTCAACACAATAACAAGACATTAAGAATTAATCAAGAAATACTTACAATGCTCTCTTTCAGAAGTTCAATGGTTAGTTCTTTGACAGAGACATTCTTCAACATCAGTGTTTCACAAATTATTGTTAGGCACTTCAACAGAGTCTTCGGATCATTCTGTAAAGTAAAAACAAATTATCTTGACTTATAAGACACAGCACAGATTTATTAGCAGTACAGCTACTTGGGCAAGGTAATACCCTGCAAACAAGCACATAACTAATCAAACTATATGAACTTGACTTCAGCAGCATGTTAGATACTAGGAGACTCATCTACTGCTACCACAACTCTCTCGCTGGATACCAGGAGATTCATCTACTGTTACAACTCTCTACTCCCACCTGAGAACCATTTCCCTTTAAAACTATCTCCTGGCCCATGTTTCACAAACAACTGCTAATCTGCATCATCTTAAACTGAATGCTTAAGTGTATTAATCTCATCCCTTTTAAACTTATTGATATAGCAGGATAAGATTAAAAAATATGAACACTCCCTTCCGTCTCATCCCAAAGTGTTGTTGGGTGAATAAAACAGAAATAAATATAGCATATTTGAGGGCATATAAAAACATGCAGTTTTTTTTCCATAAACAGTGTCTCATAAAAGTACCCTGTGTCTTATCTGTGAAGTTGGGCCTATCTCATTTCAGAAATAATTGAATCAACATTTAACAGGACCCTTTTATCAATTACCTGCTACGGGAGAAGCAGTAATTTGATATTTCTAGTAGAGATCTTCAGCAAACAAGAATGAGGGGAAGATATGAAAAACAGTCTTTAGACAGATTGATAATGGAATAAAAAAACTGAGATCAAGGAGGAAGATGAGTGATTAAGCAGTAAAGCAGTAAAAGTAATAATGAGTAAAAAAAAATATGGGAACTGAAAGAATTGCAGAACTGAAAATATTTTTTAATCAATGCAATTTTAATCATATATGAATACAAGACTGAATCTTCATTTTT
>NC_068998.1:12261027-12270928 GCF_001194135.2 Octopus bimaculoides | reverse complement strand
AAATGAGAATATCTAAAATAAACTCGAATGCTCTCACAAACGAGAATACTAAGAATGAACCCGACCGCTCTCAAAAATTAAGTAATAAAAAAAAACAGGAAAAATAATCCAGAATCTTTGTCCAGTACTGGATTGATCCCAAAATCTAATCACTTCATGCCAGTCATGAGGCCAAACATCCTTGAAAGTTTCATCCGAATTCATCCAGTGGTTCTTGAGATATCTTGTCCATAGACAAACAAACACGACTGAAAACAATACCTCCACCTTACGCTAAGGCAGAGCTAATAATTGAAGTCCTATAAAGCAGTGCACTGCTACCTTTTTCACTTGTGGTACATTTATATTCTTTTCAAAATTCAGTGGCACACCTGAACTAAAAATATAACTAAAAGTATAGGGAAAAGATTATATTCAGGTTACACTGAGGCACACCTTGTATCATCTTGTGGCACACCAGTGTGCCATGGCATACCGGTTGCAGAGCACTGCTATAAAGAGCTATTAACAGGAATAAAAATTATTGATTATTAGGATCATCTCAAGACATTCAACCTTTATTCCTCAACAAAAGCACCATTTTCACAGTGTGCGAATAATTAATACTACCAAGCGAAGTTAGCATGTTCTTTAAAAGTTATTTCAACAAATTCTTCCAAACAATTTCAGAGAAACTGGCCTCACACCACAGGAAAACACTGCTTAGGGAATTAGTCCAGCCCATACCAGAGTAGATGGAAGAGCAGATGCAAAATGATGATGATACAAGTACAATGGGATCTCAGACAAACTGAACAAGTAGACAGACTACAGACGTAACAGATGTACAGACAGAGTAGTTATCAATAGGAGCATCCATAATGTGCAATCTTTCAACTGCCCAAAAAATTGAGTAGAAGTAATTTACAGTTCCTGTTACTTAGAGGACCTAATCACCAGAAGAGTCGGCTATAGCAGCAACATAATAGCCAGAGTATGAACAAGGTAGAAAAAGTTTAAGGAACTGTTATCACCGATAGCAAAAAAAAGGACGTCTCTCTTCATATGTAAGGCAGAATGTTTGAAGCGAATGGCACTGTGGCACTGTGGCAGATATATGCAGTGAATATGGAAAAGCTGAAATGAAATGAGGCAAGCAGGCTCCAGTGGATGAGTAATGTTAATGTGCAACAACGATAGAGCACAGATGAGCTGAGAGAAAATGATTACAGGGGACGAATCAATGCGTAAGAAAATGGTAGTTGATTTTCATCTTCCATAAACTCCTTTCAGTTGCATTGTCAAGTAATATAAATAAAAGGAGCCTACAGCAGATGAAAATTAACAATGACGTTGGAAGAAGTAATGGGTGATCTCAGAAAGGCAAACCTTAAAAAGGAGGTCACAAACAATTGTGAAAATTCAGAAGGCCTTTGGCAATTTTCTGGATGGTTTGAACATCACCAAGCTTTTGGCAAAACTCAATGCAATATCTCTGTTAAATGCATTTGGTGAAAATGAAAATCCGACGAGCATGCACTACACACCTGTACTCTACATGTAACAGCTGGAAAGTGACACAGCCTACAAGCATGAAAATTTTCATGCATGTGATGGAAGGGTAGCATCACCTCTCACCCAAAAGATTTTGCCAACATGGAGTTAGTTTTGGTGGGAAAAAATGAAATTGGATACTTTTTCAATGCACCTTGTATAACCCTCCAGTGAAGAAGAACGTGTAACTCATTTTACTTGGATAAGAGTTACATTATAATAATTGGCAAAAACAAAACTGTCTATTATACAAAAAACTCAAACGAGAACGCACACATAGAAGAGAGACTGACTTTCAGGGATGCAACAAGTTGAATGCTGGCGTTCAGCTTGTTGTATCTCTGCTAAAAAAAACTATTGATCATTTTATCCCTAACAGGTACAATACATTTAACAGGCTTCCACACAGTTTTTCTTAACCCAATTTCACTCACAAGGCTCAGGTTGACCTGATGTGATGGCAGAAGATACCTACCCCAAAGTGCTGCACAGTGAGAGTGAACACACAACCTCATGATTGAGAAGTGAACTTCTTAACCAGTGTTGTGTAATACAGCAAGACAGACAAAACAGATGAAGCCATGAAAGTGAAAATCAAAACAAAAATTTTCATGAACTACCTTCAGATCAATTGCTCGTTTCTCATCTTCATTAACGCTCTGCAATATCAAAACAACAGGCTCATGTATTTCACTGACCAAGTCACAAATGTAGTTCATAAGTTCCTTTCGATCTGGTTTCAGTACGTGTAACTCTGCCACAATGGTACTAATCCAACAATTGTTGATCTTATCAGACACTAAAACATCATGGAGCAAAGTCTGCACAGCATTCCTAAAAAATAAAATTTTTTTCTTTTTTAAATTCAATAATTATAGAAGGACAAAAGCTCTAATTTAAAGGGAAAAAGTATTTCTTTTTCTTTTCGTGGTGAGCCTAGGTATCTAGGTTTACTTTGTTTTGTTTTTTGGGGTTTTTTTTTTTTTTGCAATCAGAAATCTTCAAATTTTTAAAAAATTATTAACGCATAGAAGGATAAGAGATGGCACCATTCTTGCTGACTGTCACACTAAACATTCTATATAATCATAGTCGCTAAATATTCTACAACTACACCACTCACAAAACTGTCTTCTATTTCTCTCTTATCTACAGCTAATATACTGATATCTGTGCCTTTTAAACAAGCTGCCTCTACCTGACTTCCACCATCTAAACCGCATCGCTTCCTGTCCACTCTAATCTCACTCTTCTCCAAACACTGTGTATTTTGTCAAATTCTTCCCTGTTTTTCTATAAGCAGGTACATGTATCACTGTGATTAAGTTTGCTTTCCAATCATGTCATTTCATATACAGCCCACTGCATGGCACCTTAGGCAAGTGTTTTCTACTATAGCCCAAGTTGACACCAAGGCCTTGGGAGAGGATGTGCTAAGAGGAAACTGAAAGAAGCCTATCATTATAAATGTGTGAATGCGTGTGTCTGTGTGTATTTTCATATTTGTAGTCTGTTAAAACTGAGAGAAACAAGCAGCATTGCTGTTATCAGCTTCTGTCAACAAATCAACTGCTCCCCTTTATACCTTCAAAGATGTTCAACACTTGCACAAGGTACCATGAGTAGGACTGAACCTGAAACCACATGGTTGGGAAGCAAACTCCTTAACCATGCAGCCAAGCCTGAAAAAAAATTAACCTGGTTTTAAACTTTTAAAATTTGTCCAATATCAAGACAAAGACACAAACTCTTTTTTGCTCTTTTCGAGATGAAGAAGGATTAAAATAATTTCACTGATACTGGTCACTTTGAGAACTGCTGGGCTAGCATTTAACATTAGGTGGATATCTCACTTGAAAATACACAAAGTTCTACAACAGACAATGATTCCAAGCAACAAATAACCTGACCACCACACATGATTGGTACCTGCAGTCTATGTAGTCAGTTAAGTTTTAAAAAATCAAAGTTTTTGTTCATACCTTGCAGCAATGTCTGACAAATCCATGAATTTCAACATGCCTATCAATTGCTCTACAATGAATTGACATTCTAACTCATCTTCAGCAGATCTTGTTTCGGATTTAATGGAATTGTCAAGATGGTAACTGAAATGAAATAAAGAAATAAGAAATATTTAAATGGCATTGTGTAACAAGATTTTTGTCCTTGAATAATCAATGTTATTTCTTATTTCTTTACTGCCCACAAGGGGACAAACATAGAGGGGACAAACAAGGACAGACAAAGGCATTAAGTCGATTACATCGACCTCAGTGCATAACTGGCACTTAATTTATTGACCCTGAAAGGATGAAAGGCAAAGTCGACCTCGGAAGAATTTGAACTCAGAACGAAAAGACAGACAAAATACCGCTAAGCATTTCACTCGGCGTGCTAATGATTCTGCCAGTTCACCACCTTGAACTGTTATTTCAAATAAGAAATGTTATATCTTATTTGCTTACCCCTAGAAAGTATGAAAAATGGCTAATATTTCCTTCAAACTATGCTGTCCTTACATTTATTCAAACCCCAAAGAATCCCTCTCAACACATAGCTATGATGCTCCCCAACTACTCCTGCTCATGATCAGAGATGCACATACTGTCAGCCACATGCTCAAATGGATAAAGTCAAGCAACTGACAATCAAATCTATGATATTGAGCAGAATATTCGCTATCACAATATTTCTGCTTCAACAACTCGGTGCTGAATCTGTTTGAAATGTAATGGAAAATAGGCCAGTTTCAAAACATTGATGTCCAGGTCACAAAAGCAAAATTTAAAGGGAACTGTAGCCATTTCCTTTGATTTCTAGATAGAAGCAAATAGGAAATAACACTTATTGGCCAAAGACGAAAAAAAATTCAAATTTTGTTACACAGCGTAATTAAATATGTGTGGATGTCTTTGCTTGACAACTAGCATTGGTTGGTTTGCATCCCTGTAACTTAGCAGTTCAGCATAAGAGACCGATAGAATAAGTAAAAGAAAAAATCCATACTAGGATTGATTCGTCAATTGATGACCAAACAGAAAAACTTCTTACCTCTTAAGATAGTCGCAAAACACAATACTGTTTGGTAACACTTTCTCTAAGCTGTCTGCACCATCAACACCAAGTGAGTCCAGGTACTGACATAAAGTCTTCCAGTAGACAACTTTTTCACAGTCAAGTTCTTCTTTACTAATCAGTAAGCTGGAAACAGAAGTAGTTTATCATTATCAGAGAGACATCAATAAGTAATTGACACAAACTAATAAATGAAAAATTAATTACGTTATCATTATACAGTTAATTCATTTATTCATTTATTATCTACCATCCTCACCAGCACTACATACAATCTAATACACTAACTTCTCAACCACACAGCTATGCCAGCACCTCAGTGAGTGTCATCATCATCATCATCGTTTAACGTCCGCTTTCCATGCTAGCATGGGTTGGACGATTTGACTGAGGACTGGTGAAACCAGATGGCTACACCAGGCTCCAATCTGATTTGGCAGAGTTTCTACAGCTGGATGCCCGTCCTAACGCCAATGTATTTGTGTGTGTGAGAGAGAGAGAGAGGGAGGGAGGGAGAGTTATAATATGAAATGCACCCAAAGTTTTTCTCTCAGCAATAGAACTCTCACCCACTGACAGACATGTTGGTCAGCCCATAGATGACCATCACATCTTAGCAACCACACTGTCTCAATCAGAGTTACTGGCCTTTTAGGGAAGACAGGGTCACAAACTGTCGCATCACCAAAGCTTCTGTTGGACCACAGCAACAAAAGTACTTAAGTCTTTTTTGTCCAGTGCACCTGACTAACAGCAAGTTAAATGATCAGGGTGTCACTTATCTCCAAGACAGCGCTGACCAAGCATACCTATAATCAAAGGCATTTTCAGACCAACTCATTTTTTCAGGAGTAGGTAGGAGTGCATTAATGTCTTTTCCTTATTTAAGAATGTAGGATGCAATCTGAGGGAGATTTGAATGCTATTTCTACTAAGTTGGAGACCATTTATTGAAGACCATCTTATCTATACATTATCATCATCATCTAACATCTATATTCACTGCTGGCATATGTTGGACAGATCGGCAGGATTCAAAGGGCCCAAGGACTGCATCATAGTCTAGTGTCTGCTTTGGCATGGTTTCTATGGCCAGATGTCTTTCCTTATGCCAACCACTTAACAGCATGAAATGGGTGCTTTTTTTCATGACACAAACACAAGTGATGCCGTCATGCAGGTTGCAAGGCAATGTACCCCGCAGGTGTAGGAGCAACATTATGCTGGGAGTTGAGGGAAAAAGAAACAAGTAAGATTATGAAAGAGTGTGATTCGAGAGGAAGATTTAGCTGTTGTTTCTCACAGGCTGAGCAATGACATAGAGGCCCTTGCAAGCTCATCACATGAGATGGTTTAGCTCACTGCTGGAAGCATTATTATCTGCAGTCATCATGTCTATGACTGTCCATGGCTCTGGCATGATGAGTTGATAAGCTTTGTCCATACTGGTCAGTTTTTCGCTTGGGTTTGCCATTTATTATGATCAATACCTTTCCACTTCATATTCCTTTTTGCAGTATCTTTGACCCTCAGTCTAGGTCTTCCATAAGTTTCTTTTCCCCTTGTATAGCTGGGAGTAAAAGAGTTGCCTGGAGAGTCTGCTGTTGTCCATCCTGTGTCCATGCCCAACCAACATAAACTCCTATCAATGAGGATTTCCATCATAGGAAGCAGACCAGCAGGCCGTAGGGCCTCTTCATTCCTGATCTTGTCAAAGAAAGTGATATTCATAATTCGTTGCATCTGTCTCATGCACATAACATGTCTACTTGAGCTTTACAGCCTGTCCAGGTTTCAACTCCATACAGCAGGAAAGCATCATCATCATCATCATCATCGTTTAACGTCCGCTTTCCATGCTGGCATGGGTTGGACGATTTGACTGAGGACTGGTGCAACCGGATGGCTACACCAGGCTCCAGTCTAATTTGGCAGAGTTTCTACAGCTGGATGCCCTTCCTAACGCCAACCACTCAGAGAGTGTAGTGGGTGCTTTTACGTGTCACCCGCACGAAAACGGCCATGCTCGAAATGGTGTCTTTTATGTGCCACCCGCACAAGCCAGTCCAGGGGCACTGGCAACGATCTCGCTCGAAAATAAAAATATGGAACGCTTCACGAATTTGCGTGTCAGCATATAATTAACAAGTGATTACATATGTTTCAGTATGTTATGTCTTGATATATATCATGCAATAGACTGACATTCTGTCCAGGAAAAAACGTCACCTTAAAAACTGGGATAAGCTCTAGTGAACCATGATACCTTCAGGTAAAGACCAATAAACAAATCTAAAATAAAAGATTAAATTATCATTTTAGGATCCACTTTTCCAAGCTTGCATGGGTTGCACTGAGTTTGAGGCAGATTTTCTAAGGCTGGATCCCCTTCTTGTCATCAACCCTTGTTTACAAGCAATGTAATATTTCCCCCTGGCCAGACATGTTACCACAGATTCATTTACAACAATTACACAATGTCAATACAGGGAGACACAATTATACATATTCACTCACATACACAAGGGCTTCTTTCAATTTCCATCTACCAAATCCACTCACAGGGTTTTGCTCACTTATAGCAGAAGACACTTACTCAAGGTGCCACTCAGTAGGACTGAAGCTGAAATCATGCGGTTAGTAAGCAAACTAATACATGAAACATTATGAAAATTATAGATGAATAAAAAGTAAAGAATAACATACTCATCTGATAAAAAGGTGAAGTTTTTAACTAATTCTTCTGCAGAATATTGTTCAAAGAGAGACAAAAGTAGCTTCTCACACTGCTTAAAACTAGTGACTACATCAAGAGAGTAGAGTAATTCAAGAAAGCTACCATCACAACTTTGAAGCCAAGACTGAAACAATTTTCTGGTACAAATCTTCTTCACGGTAGCTGAAATATACAAACATCAACTGAGTATACTCTACAAGATATCAGTGGTTTCAAATTTGACACAAAGGCAGCAACTTCAGGGGAGAGGGGTTAGTTGATTACATCAACCCCAGTGATCAACTGGTTCTTATTTTATCGACCCTGAAAGGGATGAAAGGAAAAGTCAACCTCAGTGGAATTTGAACTCAGAACATAAAGATAGATGAAACGCCACTAAGCATTTTGCCCAGAATGCTAACATTTATTTCTTTACAGCCCACAAAGGGCTACACACAGAGGGGACAAAAGATGACAGACAAAGGGATTAAGTCGATTACATCAACCACAGTGCATAACTGGTACTTAATTTATCGACCTCCAAAAGGATGAAAGGCAAAGTTGAACTCAGAACGTAAAGACAAACAAAATACTGCTAAGTATTTCGCCTGGCGTGCTAACATTTCTGCCAGCTCAATCAGATTAAGTGGCCCATACAATTCCACCAAAATACAATAATTCAAGAATGTCACCTTTAAATAATGAACATACATAAAATACTTACTAGATCTGTCAATTAATCCCGTGTCTACCAAGTCTAGACGCTGTGAGATAGATAATGCCCTGATATTGACTTTCTCAGCCAATACGGAAAACGTTTGGCACCGAACAGACTCAGTTAAGTCTTTAGTTCTGTCAAGAATGGCTGGTAACGTCTTGCTTAACAGTGCAATAGATCCAACTACAGCACGTCGCACGGCAGCATGAGAATCATTCTCCAAATGAAACAGGTAGGCTGAAACCAACAGAAAGACAATTATGAAGAGACAATAAACTTCAAGGTAATTAGTATCCTTATTATCATCAATGTCCTCAGACTCAGCAATTTTTGTTTTCCTGGCCCTATTTCAGTAACTTATGCATCTAAGTAACATGAACTACCAAGCTATCAGCAACAAGTCTTTAATTGTGTGTCAAACAAACTATGTGCACGATTGTCTTACTGCATTTGGGCAGGCATGGATTCTCTCAGCAACATTCTCACACACTGACATCATCATTTAACGTCCGTTTTTTTATGCTGGCATGGGTTGGACAGTTCGATAGGAACTGATAAGGCCGGGTGCTCCACTGTCTGTTCTGACATGGATTTCTACAGCTGGATGCCTTTCCTAATGCCAACCACTTTACCAAGTATACTGAGTGCATTTTACATGGCATCATCACCAGTGCTTTTTACATAACACCAGCACCGGTAATAATTCTGCTGTGGTGGATGGGTGTTATTGAGTATGGTAAGGCACCAGACATCTCAGTCCTTTGTCATCTTTGACAATACAAAAAAAGAAAAAAATGGCTAGCACAATTATATTGAATGATTACAATAATGCATGATTAATTCAAAACAATATGAATAAATAAGCATTACTTTTGACAGACTAATCTGAAAGCATGCTTCCAACACCAGTTATCTCTTGTGTGAATCAAAACTAAACTGTTGTGAAACTTATAAATTTGAGAAAAACCAAAACTGACAATACCAAGGAAGAAGAAGCTGTCATATCATACCTTCAATGATGGGACAGTTCTCATCCTCTGGGTTCTGTAAGCAAGCCAGAGCATATATGGCTTGTTCTCTGATAATAGGTATAGAATCTTTTGTCCGTTCCAGCATTATGGTGGTTATATTTGTACAGAGCTCATCATCGAGCATAACATCGCCCAAACCAGCAAGTAGTTTATTTGTCAATTGACAACAGCGATAGCGAATAGCTCGTGAAGAACAATCGTGGGACTGAAAAATAGAAAAAGACAATGTTTAAATAGTTGTATTCATCATTGTTTAACATCCACTTTTCCATGCTTGCATGGGTCAGACGAAAATTATAGAGGGCTTACACTACAGGCTTCTTTTAGTTTCTGCAGAGGGCTTATATTACAGACTTCTTTCAGTTTCTGTCAACCAAATCCATTCACAAGTCTTTGGTTGGCCTGGAGCTAACCAAGATACCCAGTGTGGGTATGTGTATACATATTTTACTCACATGCACATATCCACACACATATCTATATCTACACTTTCTATATACTATCTGTGGAGATGCAATGGCCCAGTGGTTAGGGCAGCAGGCTCGCGGTCATAGGATCGAGGTTTCGATTCCCAGACCAGGCGTTGTGAGTTTTTATTGAGCGAAACACCTAAAGCTCCACGAGGCTCCGGCAGGGGATGGTGGCGAACCCTGCCGTACTCTTTCACCACAACTTTCTCCCTGTTTCTGTTGTACCTGTAATTCAAAGGGTCAGCCTTGTCATACTGTGTCACGCTGAATATCCCCGGGAACTACGTTAAGGGTACACGTGTCCGTGGAGAGCTCAGCCACTAGCACGTTAATTTCACGAGCAGGCTGTTCCATT
>NC_068998.1:12259363-12260355 GCF_001194135.2 Octopus bimaculoides | reverse complement strand
AGAGATGATTTTTTAAATGAGAATATCTGAAATAAACTCAACTGCTCTCACAAATGAGAATACTAAAAATGAACCCAACCGCTCTCGAAAATTAAGTAAAAAAAACAGGAAAAATAATCCAGAATCCTTGTCCAGTACTAGATCGATCCCAAAATCTAATCAGTTTGTGCCAGTCACAAGGCCAAACATCCCTGAAACTTTCATCCGAATCCCTCCAGCGGTTCTTAAGACATCTTATCCACGGACAAACAAACATAACTGAAAACAATACCTCCGCATTTGCTAAGGTGGAGGTAATAATATTAACATTACTTTCTAAATTTTGGTACAAGACCAGCAATTTTGAGGGGAGGGGCAAGTTGTAACACAACAGCAATTGTAAATGGCACAAGGAGTATAATCAAATTAACGTCAGTTTATTACTGGTACTCATTATATCAACCTACCCCCAATGAAAGGAAAAGTAAAATACGCCCTCAGTAATCATAGGTCAGTTATAAACCTCACCACTGAGTTTTTTTTTTTTTTTTATCATACTTGTTTCACTTATTGGACAGCGGCCATGCTGCAGCACCACACTAAAGGGTTTAGTCAAACAAATATACTTATTTTTTTTTTAAGACTGGTACTTATTCTACTGGTCTCTTATGCTGAACTGCTTGGTGATGGGGATACAAACAAACCAACACCTATTGTTAAATGGCGAGACAGACAGACAGACAGATATGGATAGTTAGAGATGGACAGATAGACTGGTATGGAAAGATAGATATGGACAAATATATATATATATATATATATGGGAGAATTTACGAAAAAAATACAACAACAGATGAGGACAGGTGGTGTAAACAACAAAAGGATGTATTAGCTTGACGCTCAGGAATAGAGAAAGTCTTTAACGTTTCGAGCCTACGCTCTTCAACAAAGAATAAGGAGAAAAACACGGAGAAAAAAAATTTGAATGTTGTGGTCAGCGATCTATCATGGTG
>NC_068998.1:12257175-12259077 GCF_001194135.2 Octopus bimaculoides | reverse complement strand
CCCTATGACTCATGTTTACTTGCTTGTTAGTGGTACTCTGCTGAAGAAAGTTGCCCAAGTAAGATATATTTTTATCTTGCTAAATAACTTGAAACCATGGTACAGAGTATAGACTGATAAAAGTTTTTATTTTTCATTCTCTTTCGAAATTATCCCTATTTTTGTGGTATAGAGTTTTTTGCTGCTCTTTCTAGCGGGTTAGATGTCCTATTATAGGCATCTGTATTTTAATGAATTATATATATATATATATATATATATATAATGGACTTCCTCACAGTTTCCATCTTCCAGCCTAGGGACATAGAAGACACTTGCCGAAGTTGCTTCACAGTGGAATTGAACCAGAAATCACCTGACTGCAAAGCAAACTTCTTAACCACACAGCCATGCTTATGCCTAATGTTGATTTTATAAGATATTCCTCAATACTATTGATTAAGGCAGAGAACGATATAAATACTAAAAAAAAACATTTAGTGAGACAAAGAAAGGAAAGAAAGAAGTAATTAAATCTTATCTTACATTTTCGTATATCTTCTGCATCTCTTTGATCAGTCGTCCATGAGTTTGTAAATTCTGCTGGCTCTGATGGAAAATCGATTCCATTTTGTCTTTGGTTTGGTTTGGTGTTCTTTTAATCTAAAGAAAATAAGATATAAAATTATGTAGCATATGGATGTGGCGTCGTCGTTTGACCCCTATAATCAAAGAGATTGCAGCTCTGACCATTCTGTCCTTTTGTATATTTAGGGCTACATTGATCAATGTGTCTTCATTTCTAAGATTGTAGTGTGTATGTTTTGAGGGAAATTTTGCTGTTGTTTCTAGCAGGTCAAGAAACCTTGAATAGGTTCCCTTGTATAGATGTGCAGAAATGTAATACAGCAGTGTGTGTGCATACAATAACGCAGGGGTTTTCAAGCTTTTTGACTTGCGGACCCCTTTATATATGAAATTTATACATAAGTATTTGCTTAAAATAACATTTTTACATTTATTTATTTAACAATATTTAACAAATAGGTTTGTCAATTAAAAGATTTCGATTAAAAAACATATATAAAATCAAATTGCCCATAAAAAGTATTTGCTGTCCACAGACCCCCTGTCTTGTCCTTGCGGACCCCCTGTGGTCCGCGGACCACAGTTTGAAAACCCCTGCAATAACGTATGTGTGTGCATGAACACACATGGATGTTTCTTAATTCAAAAATATAAGCAAAATACTTTTTCTCTCCAAGATTGAAATGAGATGTGTAGAAATGTCCGTTTATGTGAAACTGTGTTGAAGCAGGCAATGCAGCCGATGCAATAATGGAAGCAAAACTTTTGCATCCGACACGATGTGAGTAAGAAAAAAGTTCTGTTCAACATGAAAAGTTCAGCCAGACCTAGAGATAAAGGGTCTGTGTGAAAGAAAGTTGCAACGAAGGTGTTGGCGTGAGCAAATGTTTATGCAAAGGTTGAAACAATATGTAATGTGTACATATTTTCTTTTAGCATGTTACTGTGCACAGAAATGGAAGAAAAACAATGTTTGTTTGTACAGAGAAATGAAATGCCGGCGGCACAAAAATGTCAAATGTATATTGTTTTGGAAAGTTTCTTTGGCCAATGCACTGTCTGGCCAGATCTAGTGACCTAAGGGTCATTTGAGTTTTGTTGCAACGACGACGGTGGAGTGGTTTCTGGTGTGTGTGTTTGTGATGGTGTTGATGTTGGTGTATGCATTGGTAAAGATGTTGATAGTGGTGTGTGTGGTGGTAATGATGTTGACAGTGGTGTGTGCGGTGTTTGAAAAACGGGCACGTCGTCCACAGAAGTTGAGGGTTTGTCAAGGTACGCTTTTTTCAGACGGTCGACAGACACAATCTCTGTACGACCATTAGCGTCGACCTT
>NC_068998.1:12229229-12255431 GCF_001194135.2 Octopus bimaculoides | reverse complement strand
TTTTCTATTATTCAAAATTATGCAGACGTCAGACTTAGGAAGCACCAACAAGTTGGAATTTTTCCATTTTGACAGGAATTTTTCAGATTTTTTTCATGGTGCCCTTGGAAATGCTCTGGACTACCTTTTTAGTAAACAAAATTTGCGAAACAGCCGTTCCACCTGAAAATATTTACTTTTTTTTTTTTTGACTGACTGAAAAGGCTTCTCCTATAGTTTTTAAGTATATAATGCCCCCACCAAAAAAAAAACAAACTAACGTGTCTTAGATTGTCATGGCTGTTTTTAAAAATTTGCCAAACTCGAAGATCATCAAAATTCTTAATTTCAAAACATACAGAGATACCACAACAGACAGTTAAGCAACTAAGCACGACGCAACTGGTTCCGTCTTTTGACAATTGAAGGGAGGCAGAGTTTGACAGTTTTTGTGAATAATAAACTATTTATCTTAGAATATACCATGAATTAAGATAGAAAATATTATTATCAATTCTGTCTAGAACAATTAGAAGAATTGAACGCCAGGTGAAATATTTATATACCATATTTACTCGTGTGTCAGTTGTTCCCAAATTTAGTGTTAAATCTTGGTACACAAGTTTTTCCCCCCTCATATTTAAACTTCATATTAGCTTTGTTCCGTGTGTAAGTCGCATCCTAGTCTTTTTCTTCTTTTTTTTTTTTTTGTTTTTCAGAAGAAAAAAAATCAAATATAAAATAGAACGATGTATAAACGAGTAAATATGGTAAGCGAAGAACTGGGGATGGTCGATTATGCTTGTCATTTCCGAAGGGTTTTTTGTTTGTTTTTTAAATGGTTAATTTCGTTGCAACCCTTTCTCTATAATTCGATGGCATCAAACAATTCTTATTAGTTTTCGAGATTTTTGAGATAAAATTTACAAAACCAACATTTGTAAATCTCTTTAGGGGGGGCTGCGGCATTATTTTAAATTACCTAGCAATTATATATTTCTGGAACTCCTTACAGCAATTTCTTTAGATTTCGTAACTAAAACTAGTCTAGGAACTATTTTGTTTTGGAAAGACTTCCTTTATTTAAAAATGATTTAACGAGTTTTATAAAGTGATCCTTGATAGTTTATAAAATAGTTTATGAAGTTACTTGTCTTAATTTATCTGCAACAAAGATTTTATTTATATAATACTTAAAAAACGTGTGTGTGATTTAAATCAAGTGTTATGAAAATACATACCAACGTATTTACATGTGTGTGCAGAAAATAGGCATATAATTGAATTTCTTGAGGTTTTATAACCAAAATATAGCCTATCAAAGAAACAAGTTTTGTGAGAAATGAACAGTGGGTTTAATGCAGTTCAATATATAATGTATCATTTAAATATATAATAAATAATAAAACCTTACTTGAAATTAGACGGGAGACATATAATCAACTTTGAATAGTCCGCCAAAAGATACGAATATTATGCTGGGAGCGACAAAACTTCGTTTTTATACATCTCTCTTGTGTAAAAACTCTATAAATAAATATTTAAAACAATGAATTATACATATATATTATTTTTAATAATAATAAGCACTTGAGAAAATATCAAGGATTTTTTTTTTCATCTGTACGAAAGTAAAATACTAACTTCGTTCTTCGCAAGTAAATATTTTCGTTAAATCTTTTAAATTGTCTCACTGCAACGGAAATTTAGTGACTACGCATCGCTTGATATATATACTCTAATTTTTGGTACACAAAACCATTTGTCAGTGCCTGAACTGTGTATATTTAAATGAGACACCAAGAATAAATTTTTTAAAAAAAAGATATCTTTTCCAATTTTTTTTAGTATTTGTTATTTTTATCGCTTGGAATCAGTGTTTTTTCGTTTCGTTTCAAGTAACATTCTTCCTTTTCTAATTACCACCATTCATTAAAGTTTTTATTGGCTAAATTATTCTTTATAAACAGGTGAAGTAGAAAATAAAGCATTTATTGGTACTACTAAAGCAGCGCGGACCCGAACGCGCAGTCGGGCGTCCGCGCTAGCTAGTCGTGAGTGGTCGATCCTAACCCTAACCCTAAACACGTATTCATTTGCACACGCGGGTTAGGGTTAGGATCGACCACTCAAGACTAGCTAGCGCGTTCGGGTCCGCGCTGCTTTAGTAGTACCCATTTATTTTTGGTCAAGGGTTCAAAATTGGCATCAGATCATCTAGGTTTGTAGGTGCGAGGACTTAACATTTGCTTTAAAAAAAATGCGCACATGGCGGAGATGTAACCCACCCCTTTGTGCAAACGCCGGTTTTAGGGTTAACAAAGTTTTGTGAATGGTTTACCGTTCGGGGAATATAAGCCAAGCTGCTGTAAATTTCGGTAGCTGGCATATTTATCGGTATAAATTACCGAAAAGGCGATCTTACGGTACGAGTCCTAAATATCAGCCTTTTCCGTAAAAAGTGTCTTCGACGATCTTTACCAAAGATCGGCCTTTTCCGTAAAAAGTGTTGGAGAGAAACGGAAACGACGTCATAACAGCGAAAGAGATACAGAGAGCGCGATTTCTTTTGAAGGGGTTAGGGTTTGGGTTAGGGAATTGCGTCCCTAACCGTAACCCTAACCCTAAACACTAACCGTAACACCATAGTGAAGATCGTGCGGGTGTTACGGAAAAGGCCAATCTTTGGTAAAGATCGCTGAAGACACTTTTTATGGAAAAGGCCGATACTTAGTAAGATCGCCGAGATTTCCATCAGGTATGCGCTGTAAGGACCCTTTCTTCGTAATGGCAGAAGTGTGAATAAGTTTTGAAGAAAGAAAATTTATCATAAAGTGCTATGGAAGGCCAAAGACAATTTAGAGGACATTTAAACAAAGATCCACCAACGCGACACACCATTGCTTGCATATGAGATAAGTTTGAATCAGATGGAACTACGCTTATTGTCCATAAGAAGCATTCAAGAAGACCACAGTCATCAACCGGCGCCACAAAAATGAACAATTGCTGGAAACTCTTTGTCAATTCCCACAGAAATCTGTACGACAAATGGCTCATGAGATGGGAATCCCCAAATCAAGTGCCCATTGCATTCTAAAGTGAGTTGGTTAGAAATATTACACTCTGATATTAATCTATGCTCTCAATGAAGATGATCCTGACTGGAGAGTTCAATTTTGTGAGTGGTACCTGGGCAAATGTGAGGAAGATGCAGCATTTATATCCAAAATTGTTTGGGCAAATGAGGCCAGTTTTAAGTTAAATGGTTCAATTAACCAACATAATTGCAACTACTGGGCTCTTGAAAATCTTCATATAAATGGAACACCATTTGAACTCACCAGTTGTTACAGTGTGATGTGGGATATCAGTATTGGATATCCTAGGGCCATTCATTTTTGACCAAACTGTTACTGGGGATGCTTACCTAAATTTGCTGCAGGAATCCGTTGTTCCATCTGTCAAAGAGTTGTTTGCTGACAAAGAGATTTCCTTTCAGTAAGATAGAGCATTTCTTCACTACCACCATGACATAAGGACCTCTAGCATAGACTCGGGTGAAATTCCTCTCTCCCATTTATTATATATACATGCATTTGAACGTAGCAGGGAACAGCTAACTTTTGGCCACTATTTGGATCCCATTGTGTCCACTGCTCTGATTGAATGGTATTGGCGCAATTTGTCTCTTACTCTGTCACGCCAATTTGCCATATATAACCAGTCAGAGGCCCTAAATACGATCGTGTGGGACAACTTATTTACAACCCTGTTTTTAGCCTACAGCTCCTTATAAAAACTCAGCTTTTCCTCTTTCTGAGGTCTTTGGTCCCAGACTTTTTAAGGTCTAGCCACTGACCACAAAGACAACCCATTCCAGTGACAACACCACTACCACAACAACCACGTTGAAACTCACCAACTTCGTCCAACAGCATTACAGCAACCTCCTTCTTCATCGCCACCATCATGTCCTTTTCAACGTTGTCAATATCATCTCTCTTTGTACACAGCGCAACAAGCAACTCACCCAGGTTCCAACACTTCACAATGGATCAACAGCATTAACTTCTGTATCAAATGACCCAGGCAGCAGCATCACAGCCATGACTTCACATACGACATACACCTGTAACTGGCTCAGCATCATGGCCACGACTTCTTGATACAGTATTTCACCTACCATGTACTATTGACTACAAACTGGTATTATTATTCTTGTAGCTATGAATTTCTCCAATGGCTACAGACTCTTTCACTGTCTCCCTCTTCATTGCCATCCTTAAATGTTCTTAACACATGCGTATACATCTATACACACATACACTTTGTTCTCATGATGGCCTGTCTATTATTCTGTATACATGATGCTCACACAGACACACATGTTAACATATCAATAAATGCTAATAATATAGCCTGAACAGGATAAACTACCCCTATTTTGCAGAGAAAAGTGTAGGTGTGATTGAGAATTTAAAATCACTTCTTTAACTTTCTAAGACATCTCAACGCTTCTAAAAGCAAACTTCGTTTGTTTATTTACGTTTGTCGTAATTTGAATTTAACATATCAATAAATGTTTTCTTAACCATTCTTATACAGTTGTGTCTCTTTTTCCCCTCTGGCACTTATATGTACTCTTCATTTTCTCTTTATTATATCAGCTGTGTGATATGGTACTAAAGATCCATTCTTGTCACCAGGCATCCACAGTCCATTACAGATCTATCTCAATGCAACTTTTCCAAATAGAGGAATTGGGCAAAGAAGTAGTGTTGAATTCCCTCCACATTCACCAGACCTCACTCCAGTGGACTTCTTTTTATGGGGATATCTCAAAGATAAGTTTTACCACTCAAAACCAGCTGATAGAGGAAATCAAAAGACAATATCTCACAGTTCCAAATAAAATGATGCGTAACGGTTTCAAATTAATTGGTCCGTGACATCAGCTGTGTTTGAAGAGTCGTGGTCGTCAGTTTGAATATTTATAAAAATGCATTTATCCATTTTGCATTTCACCATTGATCATTGTCAATAAGCAATGCATTTATTGTCATTTAAAGAGTGAGTGCATTTTTTGGCCATGTATTTGTAAATTTGAACCATTAATTTTGTTTCTAAGTCATTGAATTATTTAAAGTGTGAGTATATTTTTTTTTGGGGGGGGGGACACCCTGTATGTATGTCTGTCTGTGTTTATCCCCCACCACTGCTTGACAACTGGTGTTGGTATGTTTACATTCACATAACTTCGCAGTTTAGCAAAAAAGATTGATAGAATAAGTACTGGGGTCAATTCATTTGACTAAAAGAATTCTTCAATGTGGTGCCCCAGCATGGCCACAGTCTATTGACTGGAACAAGTAAAAGATAATGGAAACACCATGGCAAAGAAAGGAGAATTACATGGATGCAAAATCTTTTGTCCTCTCATTTCTAAAGAGAGAGAGGATAACAATTTATCTCTAACATTTGAGAACAGGACTTTGTGTTGGACAATTTGAGAACTACTGGTTGACCAGCTCCTATCTTTCCTAATACTGTCCTTCTCTCTTTGAAAAGTGACAAAAACTTTAGTAACCTATTAGAAGCTCCCTTTCTCTCATTTACTACATGACGACTGGCAAACTATTCTATTCATTAATAACCTTTTGAGAAAAATAAGAATTATTTTCTTTGGAGCATTGTTTCATATAAAGTGCATAACTGTGACTTTTTCCTGCAATTTCATTGTTCTGGAATAGAGTTCTAACAAGTTGAATATTTTGGCCAGATATGGACAGTTTCAATACTAAATTAGGGTTAATGTAAATTATTAAATCTTCACTTTTAGCATTGCTATCCTTCTGCATAGATTTGTAATTTCTCAAATTCATTACATTGTCATCCAACCATGTTTCATTTTCCAGTGAAACTTTTCAGCATTTTTAAACATTCACTTTGTGAATTCTTCAGTTACATTATTTTCTTCATCCTGATAAACTAGCTTTAGGAACTGAACAATTTTCCTTCTTCTTCACTAATATCCATGAACTTCAACTTAATCTAGATACCATCGTTATCTCTTACTAATATGCAAATCACACACACTTGTTCTTCTCTGAGATTGCAATCTCTCTTTTTTTATAATGCAGCTCCACTGTCCTAGCTACACTCATAACTCAAAGTGCACTCCGAAATTTGGTGTCTCTGCATATGCAGATTTCTCTTTGGCTTTCTCACATTTAGTCTTATGATTGGCACTCCTAAGAGAGCAGTAATTAAGAGAAAGTAGGAATTGACTCAAATCAGGATGAGCTGTGCAGATGTAAACTAGACAAACTTTCTCCTTAATCTTGAATAAGATGGAAAAGACCAAGAGTTTCTTTTCTTCTATATATTGATATTTTACACATTATATAAGGTCAAAGAGAAAGAAAAGGCCATAAAGGAGATGGAGGCTCTACATGGTTACACAACATGCTAAAAATAGCAGTGAATTCACTCAAACCACATCTTTAAAAAATGGAAGAACACAGTCATGGCTGATAAGCTTTGGTCACAGACCTGCTTGAAGAAAGTTGACCTGGACCTTCAACAACAACAGGGGAAAGAAAAAAGAAAATATAAAAAGACAACAATAAAAAACAGATAAGAAATGGTAAGAAGGAAATTTAGCAGTATGAGGTGTGATGATTATCTTTATTAATATAATCTAACAGTAATCAGTCTGTTTAAACATTCATTCTCTCTGTTTAAAAAGTGTTGCACAATTGCAGTGGAGATTTTGTTTTTACAAATTGTTACCAAAATCAACACTGAAATTATAATAAATAGGTTAACAAACTAATAATAAATAAGTGTAAATGACTGACAAACAGACCCCCAAAAATCTTTTCTTCGCTGTTACATAACAAATTAATTTCCAAACTGTCAGTAAGTAGTCATTCTAATACACACACGCCATGAGATCAGATCAGATCAAATAAAAAAAACAAAAAAAAAACAAAAAAGGGCCATGGACCAAAATTTACTTAACAGTTGTGTCCCACCTCATTCACCCTCATCAGTAAGAGGGACACTGTTTCTAAGGCTCAAAAGTGTATATCCCGTCACAGATATTATTATCATGTATTTATGGCAAGGACACTTCATTCTCAATTGACACAGCCCAATACTGAGTAAGCACCATTCAGTAGTATATCTCAATGACCCGTGTGGTTAAGAAATTTGCATCACTATCACATGGGTCCAGGTTCAGTCCTACTCTGCACCACTTTGGATCCAATATCTTCTACCACAGGCTCGAATCAACACAAGCCTTGGCAGTGCAACTGAATAGATGGAAATTGTGCGGAAGCCCAGTGGGTGGACTGTACCTGGTCTTGCGGTGGTAGAATTAATCTAATGACTAGTTTAACACCCACCACCTGGTCTATGGGTGCTGTTAGCAGAGCCCACCCAGTTGCATATATTCTAACCAGTTATCCTCTAGTCCGAGAATAACTCCTCTCTTTCTACCACCAATTTCGAAGGATCTGCATGGGTGCTGCCTTTCCTTCTTAATAAACTATAAAAAAATAATTTAAAAAAACACCTCTCAAGAGTGTTACTTGAAAAGACATGAGCTCTGTCAAAGTAACTTGTTTACTTCACTTAATAATTTAAATTTCAATAGGCGCCTATCAACTGATTCATATTGAAATCACACCAACCATTACAGTTAATCTTTTCAAAAATTCCTCTGCACCAGTGCTCAATTTCAGTTTTTGTAATACTATACAGTGAGAGAGAAACCTCTCTCTGGAAAGGATGCCAGTCTATCACAGATAACTTTCCTAAAAAAATGAGTTGAATTCCAGTTGTTATTGTTTTTAGTGATGAACTAAATACCACAATATAGTGCCTTTTTTCATTTAACTGATCTGGGTCATTGAGAGTTAAGAATTTCGACTACGGATATAGTGTAGTGTCACTGACAGGATAAAAGCCATCAACTTCTTCAACTCAGCCGGTCCTCGGCCCTCACATAACACCCACTGCTAAACTGTAAATGGGTTAGTCAGGGATTTAATAAAAAATCAAATAACAGGACAGTTGTTCACCATACATACACAGCATGTGCAATTGGTAGATAAATAATGTGTGTAAGTGAAATGAAATTTTTTTTTTTTTTTAAATGATTCAAAAATTCAAAAGATTTGATATAATACTTATGTACCAACCAATTTGTTTGGTCATCAAGGGAGCTTCTAAAGTGTGTCATATGACCTGCTAAAACAGAAGCCAATGAGAGAGTACTTCTGTACATGACCTGCCAACACTGCAGCCAATGAGAGACCATCTGTAAAATATTATATTACCAGTCAAGACAACAACCAATGAGAGATGTATGTATATTACATGATGGCTACTACAGCAACCAACAAGATACTGTCTATGTAAGAGACACGAATTGATAATACATCATTGGAATCTTTACTTTAAGTTAGTCATTGTTTTCAACACAGAAACAAGATCCAACAGCAGACATGAAGGTCGCAGCTACAAAGTAATCCACATTATGAGGTTTGGTTAAATCAAACACCAGATTTAAAGGCAGGAGAATACTGCTTGTATTAAGGGAGTACAGCTGATGGCTTATGAGTGAACAATAATTATTATGTGGTATGTATAAATCTGTCTGCCAGATACCTTTGTTTATATATATTATGCATTCAGCTCAATCAGAGCAGATTTCTGGTAACCGACGGCAACACTACCAACAACCTCATAACGTGTTGGTTTTTCACTTTTAAATAAATAAATAAATAAAATATAATTTTAAACTTCTCTAAAGATAAAATACCGATTTCTTACATAGGCACAAGGGGTTCAGATTCATAGGGAATAAGGGATGAGATGAGACTTAAGAGATGTTCATGCTTTTCTCAAAAACATCAGCAGCATAAAGTGAACTGAAATAGCTACAACTGGGTCGTGGATTTCGCTCACAAGGAGTTTATCAGTTTTTATGGTATTCAATGCTAATATTCTAAAAAGAACAAAGAAAAAAAATTTTTTTTTGTTTTTGCTTAGGCGCAAAGGCTTAAGTCAAACCAACAAAACTAACTCCAGTACATATTTTACTAACACCTATTTTAATCAACCCAAGTGAGATAAAAGGCAAAGTCAACTCAGAGCACACAGGAACAAAATAGTAAATGGTATAATGCCTTTAGTCTGGGTACTCTAATATTTATGCCAACTCAGAACATTCTAACTATAAAATAAGGATTTCATATACAGGCACAAGGCCACAAATTTGTAAGGGAGGGATATAATCAATTGATGTCAACCAGTATATAACTGATACTTATTTTAAAGGCAAAATTGACCCTGGTGGGATTTCAACTTAACAATTGTTAAAGGGACAAAAACTAAATACTGTAAAGCATTTAGTCTGGAGTTCCCCATTTTTCAATCCTGCTTGCTTTCCACTCTCTAATAGATAAAAAATACTTCTTTTTTTTTTTTTAAATGACACACAAGTGAATTAGGTTTTCTGAGAGAGAAATAAATAAGAGTTCCATAAAAACAACACTATTACATAATTAGTATATACAAAGTGAAAAAAACACTCATTTCCCCCCCCCCCATTTTTTTCTTCTTACACATAGTAAAATAAGTTATCTTTTTTTTTTGTCCAGCTGTAAAAATACTATTATCAACATTGATTAAGTGTCTTCACGTTGTATATTGAAACAAGATGGAAATTTCCAAGTGCGAGAGCCACCACACACTCTCAGTGCAAGCCAGTCATCTGTGTTTGATACGGAACATATGTCTTTCTCATCGTTTGTCACTTCTGTCTCAGTAGAACTTTCACAGTTAGCTCCCCGATGATTACTCTCCGTATTGCTGTCAGCAGTATCCGAACCTGTCAACACAAGTATTAAAAAAAAAAAGTTATTAAAAAAAAAAACACAAAAAAAAAACTCACAGGCACAGTTGTGACTGTGTAGTAAGAAGTTTACTTCCCAACCACATGGTTCTGGGTTCTGTCTCATTGCATGGCACCTTGAGCAAGTGTCTTCTACTATAGCCCTAGGCTGACCAAAGCCATTTGAGTGGATTTAGTAGACAGAAACTGAAAGACACCCATCATATGTATATATATGTAAGGATTTAAAAGTAATGTTATTCAGAAGACCCAAGATGGCAGGTAAGGCTATGTAAGTGCTAAGGGAGGACCGTAGTTAGACTCTTGATAATAATACGAGTGAGGAGTCTAATGCGAGTCTTGTGTGCGCATGTATATGTTAAATATAATGAGACATCAAAGCCAAGGCTGTGTGGAATTTATAGGATATTTATAAAGACAAAGGTAGTCTTACAGCTGTTTCTGGGATATTAGGGATATCCCTTCATCAGAGACGATATGAGAGAGTTAACTGGAGGGATTAGTAGAGTTCAATATAAGGAGTTATTTTGGAAAAGGATGGATACAGGAAGTATAAAGGGAAACAAGAGAATAAAAATAAAAACAAAAATATATATGTATGTATATGTGAAAATGTGTGGCCCAGTGGTTAGGGTGTTACACTCACAATCTAGTGATTGTAGGTCTGGTTCCCAGACCAAGCAAAACACTTCATTTCATGTTGCTCCAGTCCACTCAGCTGTAAATGGGTAACCCTTGGGTGGACTGGCTTTCTGATCAGAGGAAATGTTGGCCTGCTCGCCTTGCCAGCAGTGACATCATTCAAAAGCTAAAATGATGCAAAGTGCATTGTGACCAGGGATGTATAACATTTGATAGACTGGTCAATCACATGATGTGCATCATCATCATCATCATCATCATTTAACGTCCACTTTCCATGCTGGCATGGGTTAGAAGGTTTGACTGGAACTGGTAAGCTGGAGGGCTGCACCAGGTTCCAGCCCTATTTGCCATGGTTCTTATCGCTGGATGCCCTTCCCAATGCCAATTGTACATACATACACACACACCTCCCACCCCTCAATCCTGTCCTCTCAGCCTTGTCTCACTGTATCATTGCTTTTTGCTAGCTCCTGATCTGTGTTCCACCCACATGTAACAAGAAAGCTTTTCACACACTCTACCCCAACAAACCAATCTACATCTCTTCTCTTCCTCACATTTCCTCCTTCATGCACTATGCCTACCTCTCACTCCCCAACCCTGTCCTTACGGCCATGTTTCTCTGTATCATTGCTATCCGGTAGCCCCACCATCACCACCACCACCACTCTATATACTCAGGTTTTCACCACTCACTTTCCCTCCCCACAATCTAATCACACTTCTTTGGCAATATCCTGCCACATATTATAACCTTCAACTTCAAGAGTATACCCTGGCACTTGCCATCATCTATATCTCTCTCTGCCTTTACCCAACCATCCCATTTATATTCTGATTCCTGTTCCTTGTGAGTGTGCCTGGCACTTTGCCACCATCTCTATCCTGATGTCTCACATTCTCTCTCTCTTCTTCTCCTGCACTTCCCCCAGGTTGGATAACCATGTATCTCTTTTGCAGCAGCACACCTATGTCTGTCCTCATTTATGATCTCTCTCTCTCTCTCTCTAGCTGGGTAACTTTGTACCTCTCCTACAGCAAGATACCTGTTTTTGTCTCTCTGTTTCACTATAATCTTTCATCATCTGATACAAGATCACTTCCTCCAATGCCCGTTCCTTCTCAAAAGATTTTTGTCTTGCAGGTTACTTGGTGACCCTGTCAGTGCAGGTGCCACTTAAAAAGCATCCAGTCCACACTGTAAAGTGGTTGGCATTTGAAAGGGCATCAAGCTGTAAAAACCTTGCCAAAACTGATCTCACTTGTGCTTATGCCATATAAAAAGCACTAAGTCCACTCTGCTGGGTGGGTGGGTGGTTGGCTGGTGTTAGGAAGGGCATCCAGCTGTAAAAATCCTGCCAAAGCAGTCACAGAAATTTGGGGCAGTCTTCTGCCTAGCCAGCTCCTGTCAAACTGTCCCACCCATGCCAGCATGGAAGCCAGGCGTTAAATGATGATGATAATGATATATGCGCAAGTGTCTTTATGATTGTGTTTGTCCCCAACCACTGCTTAACAACCAGTGTTGGTTTGTTTACATCACCATAACTTAGCAGTTCAACAAAAAAAAAAAAGACCAGGCTTAGAAAAAAAAAAATTACTGATGTCAATTTGTTCAACTAAACCCTTCAAGGCTCTGCCGCAGCATGGCCGCAATCCAAAGACTGAAATAAGTAAAAGAAAAAAAAAAAAGTTATTACTGAGTTCTATTTTGTCTAAGCACAAAAGATTTATTTATTTTTACAGGATGAGTTGATAATGGGAAGTTGTGACATTCATACAGCAATATCTGCACCTACTTATTTTCTCACACAAGTGTGATAAATCTTGTAGAGTCAATTGTATGACCATTATTTTAGCGTTCAGATTACTCTGTCAAATGTAATGCTTATTTATTCACATTCTGTTGAATTAATCATTCCATTATCTCATAGCTTTGAAATTTTGATGATGCGAGTGTTTATTTCTAGAATGACATTGTAGGATATGCATGAAAAGCTAGATCTGGCCAGTTTGAACATAAAACAAATAGAATATTTGAACCAGATAAGGCCAGTATAAATGCTAAAGGTATAATGTTTCCATTGCTGGATGGACAAATCTACTGACTTCTGTTGGACTTCAGCATCTCCAGGCTATGTTACTGTTGCCTATTTAACGAACTAGTTGACTGAACTAGCAAAGTGCAAGATGTTTTGGAAATGAACACAGTTGCAGTGCAGTGTGAGAATGATTGAGCAAAATGTTTAGTGCCAGTTCTGAGGGTCAGATATAGTATTTGGCTAGCTAGTCCAGAAGAGCAGGAGCTGTTGTAGTAAGTGGAAGAAAATGCATTGAGAATAAATTGTACTTGATCTTAGTGGTTGTAGCCTGATCAGAAGGAAATCTTTGTTAATTAGTCAGAGGTCTTCCTCTGAATAAAGTTTAAGATGTTTTTGTGTGTAACAGAAGTATCCTCAAAGATGAAGAATTACTGCAATGTTGGTCTTTTTTAGAGAACCTGCAACTAATCAGCAGTAAAATATTTTCTGACCCCAGAAGGAAACTTCATCTTTGAGGTTCTGTTTTGGCTAGAGAAGGCACATGGCCTAGTGGTTAGGGTGTTGCACTCATGATCACAAAATTGTGGTTTCAATTCCTAGATTGTGTTCCTAGAGTTGTGTTCTTGAGCAAAATACTTCATTTCAAGTTGCTCCAACACATTCATCTGTAAATGAGTAACTCTGTGACAGACTATTCAAGTTTTAGGAACGAAATCCACAAAAAATTACAATGGATGGTAGTCACAGCAGAGAAGAAGAAATGATGAAAACAGATCTCTGGATTTTAGATATTGGAGACTAGATGACACACGGTTAAGAGTAGTGGTAATATGTTGAACTACAAACTTATTTAACCCTTGACAAGTGTTAAAACAATGATGGCCATAATGATGATCAGCATGATAGTGTTAATCATAATGATGACAATCATCATCATAATGATGACGATCATCATCATAATGATAAAGATGGTGAGGTTACTTACTGATATCATCATTAGCACAAGGGTCGGTGAAGCGAGTAGAAGCTCGTTTTTTCGGTTGTCTTTGGAGTAAAAGCACAATTCCATTCAAATAGCTGAAAACAGAGAGTTGGGTGATACTCTGTCTGACTTCATTGTTTCGGATTGCACTGCTTAGCCACGTTCGGACAAAGTTGAAATCTGCACCAAGTTGGTGAGCACCATGTAAACTGAAGCGAAGAAATCAGTTTTATTAATAAAAAGGCTCAAGTACAAAAACAAATAAAAGCAATAACAGAAATTGGCAGAAAATTAATAAGGATAAACATTTGGGTGTGGTTGTAGGTGCGGCCGTGGCTGTGTGGTTAGGAAGCTTGCTTCCCAGCTACATGGTTTCGGGTTCAGTCCCACCGCGTGACACCTTGGGCAAGTGTCTTCTGCTATAGCCCCAAGCCGACCGAAGCTTTGTGATTGAATTTGGTAGGTGGAAGTTACTGCCGTGTGTGTATATATGTCTGTGTATGTGCTTGTGCCTCTCTCCCAGAGAGTGAGAGAGGGAAAAAACTACCTGGCTTGGCAACAGGTGGGGGTTGGCGGCAGGAAGGGCATCATGGGTATACAAACCATACACAACTGCTTGCATAAGTCTAGTTATTGGCCAACAGCTTTCACCTCTACTATTTTATAGTTGAACGGTTAGCAGTTGAAACAGTATTGCAAGTTCAAATCTAATCATTAAAATTCAAGGATGGTTGTGAGGGTCTGCAATAGCAAGAGTTTGAGGAATGATCCAAGGAAATAGAAAATGAGTTGAGCTCCAGGAAATTCATATGAATTGCAGGCACACAAGTGGTTTAGTCATACAAACCTCAGCCAACTGGAAGGATCCCAACCAGAATATATGGTCTCAGGAAAACAGTAATGCCTTAGATAAGCATGTCTGCCAGGCCCCTGTTTCTAGCTTTGTAAAAGAACCAATGAGACTGTTAAGATTTCACTCAAATATATTGTATAAAATTCTAAGAACCCCAAACAATCAGCATATTTTGTTTTGAGGTTGATGTTCCAATCAAAGAAGGGCATATATTATCATCATCATCATCATCGTCGTTTAACGTCCGCTTTCCATGCTAGCATGGGTTGGACGACTTGACTGAGGACTGGTGAAACCGGATGGCAACACCAGGCTCCAATCTAAATTTGGCAGAGTTTCTACAGCGGGATGCCCTTCCTAACGCCAACCACTCATATATATATGATATGTATAAAGTTTGTCTTGTCTATATAAATATTAGACAATAATATAATTTTGTTGTTGCCCATATTTATAGCATCTTGGAAAATGTCAAACAATCAAGATATTGATTGCTCACACATATATTAAACCATTAATACTCAAAAATAAATTCACTGAAACAATATTTATAACATAAAATAGTACTATAGGCACAAGGCCTGAAATTTTGAGGGAAGGGGGCCAGTTGATTAGATTGATCTCAGTATGCAACTGGTACTTAATTTATCGACCCCAAAAGGATGAAAGTCAGAGTCGACCCCAGCGGAACTTGAACCCAAAACACAACAGGTGAAATACTGCTAAGCATTTCGCCCGGTGTGCTAAAGGTTCTGCCAGCTTACCACCTTAACAACAAGAACAACAACAACAGCAATAATAATTAAATACCTAAATTTAATTTTCTCCTTCAAAATGAAGTCAGTCCAAGCTTCACACATGGCTACAGTTGCCATTGAGATAACACTCAGTTGGGACGTCACTCTCAGCTTACTGACACCCTCCACAACAGGTTCCAGTATTGTTTCCAGTGCGTGTTCAATATAATCCTGTTGTTCAATGGTGTAATCTGAAAAGATTTAAGCATAAAATGTGAATGAAAGTAAACTTGGTTTCAAATTATACTATTTCTAAGGTTTTTGTTAATCTCAACTTCAAATTTTGAAGGAACTAAGTTTGTTTTTCATTTCTGCATGTTCAATAATGTAATGGATTTACATTATGTAACATATGATCATCCAAAAGACCAGTGTTGGTCGGTGTCAGCAACACTTGTATTATTTAGTAAAATTGATAAAAATAGAGTGCAGTGAACTTGCTGTGGAAAGCAAAACAATCCAACATTCTGGACAGAGTTATAGAGCATGCTTCTCTCTCTTTCTGTTATATATACATGAGTGCGGACGTAGCAGATAACAGCTAGTCTTCAGCCACATCTTTGGACCCTGTTGTGTCAACCACTCTGATTAGTTGGTACTGGCGTATTTTTGTCTCTTGTTCTATCTTGTGCCAGGGTGCAATCCAATCAATCGACCGTGCGGTGCGCTAAAAGGAGCCATTCCTCGTCACCATCTCCTGGTCGTACGGTCGTTACAGAGTCCTTCAGGGAAAAGTTGACAGGAGAGAAATTAATGAGACAGCAGAGTTTTATAATCTCTATGTTAAATGGGCTGCAGGTGCAGCCTGTTTTTTGGTTTCTTTTTTTTTTAACTTGGAGGATGTAAAACTTTGCTAGGTCTTATTAATTTCTCTCCTGTCACTTTTTTTTCCAGAAGAACTGTCTGAAATGTTGAACTTTCCATTCCTCTCAGCATTTTCACTGCACTCTTTTTATCGATTGTCCATATGTAGCAACCATGTACTGAAGTCGGTTCAATTAATCCTACGAACATATGATCTTGAGCAAATGTAAGGCAATTCTTGTCATCTTTCATCACTCCTCCAGCGCAGAGTTGAAGTCAGATGCCAAGAGAATCCATTTAGTTTTGAAGTAAATAAGAGCTCCTCTTTTGGAAGACATCCAAACAAACACTGACCAACTGTGATCTGAATCACTTCTATATCATCAATGATGGACATACTGGCACAACACTGGGAAGAATGGAGAAAGAAGATATAACCATATCAACTTGATTTCAATAGTGTCCAACGCAAATGCTAGGGAAGCAACAGACAGAAAGCTGTACAACAGCAGCAACAATGATAATGGTGGTGGTGAAGGCAAAAGATAAAGAATGGAGTCGTCTAACACAACATGATTCCAGACAGGACTGGATGAGATGATATGAGGAAGAAATAAACATGGTGAAATTCCAAACAGGCTACAGAAGTCTAAATAAATTCAATACATGAAACTAAATAAGGACACAAATAATTACTGTTAAATAATGATTTCTAGCATTGATACAACAAATTTCTAAGTTCAGAAAATCAACTGCTGTACAAAACTGATTATATATATATATATATATATATATAATAAAGAGTACAAGGATAATAGCAGCATTGCTAGAAATAGAAGTAAAAAACAGCTCTAAAAACACACAAAGTTAGTCAACTATCTCTGTTTTTGTATATGCTTAATGACTAAAGACAAAGATGAGTGGTGAAAGCCTGTAAAACATGTCAAACACATTATAGCATGGTGAAAAATGATATGATGATGATGATTATTATGCAGGACTTCAAAGCTAAGACAATCCTAGGAGGATTTGAACTCAGAAATGTATAGAGATGATTTGAAATACTTTATTACCATTTCTGTAACTTACAAAAAACAATTAAAAAACAGTGTAAATTTTCAATTTACCATTAAACCTACCCACACTTTTACTCCTCCAAATCTTGCCTCCAGGCATATTGTTCTGGAAAAACTGCTTCGATATTTTCCCACAATTTTCAGAAAACAGTTTCATTACTGAACCAGATAAGGACTGAAAAGAAATTTTTAAAAAATAGATTTTACTAAAAGACCTCATAAATGACATGCTTATTTTTTTATATCACATATTTAAACCATTGTCGGTTAACAGGGTTTTCAACAAACCTAGAACTGGTTCACTGCAATGACAAAGATGAGAATCAAAAGAGTGTCTGTACAATAAGACAGAACAAATACTACAGGGTATTTTTGTTCTGTAGCACTGGTTTATTAATTTTTCTTCCAATGTTTACATCCTTCACTGATAAACATCAATAATGTGTGTGTGTGTATAGACAGATAGATAGATAGATAGATAGACGAAGTGGTATCAAAAAAAGTTCCAGGACTAGTACTGTAGCACACCAACAGATAGCAGCACATGGTTGTATGCACAGTGAGAGCTAGCAGTGACCTTCATGAGGCAGTGTGCAAAGGGGTCGAACCTTTATATACACACAAATAACTGAAGGTACACATAAATGCAGAAGTACTCAAAAATATCTTAATATTGAAGCAGACAGAATATTTAAATTTTATTTATCATCAGGTCAAAATAAAAGGTGGAGTAAATATATACTTTAAAATAATTTTAGTGTCTAAAATATATATAAACAATCATGTGTGTTAACAATGTATCGATAGTGTCATATATTTACCTGGAGTTGGGAATTGATATCTTCTAATTCATGATAGACCTCAGTGAGAGCAGAGTGTATATAGGCATTGTGCAATGAGTTATACAACGATAGGTTTGTGCATAACGTCTGGGCTATACATACAGCACGCTTTGTTTCATCAGACAGTATCTATGAAATAGAATTAAACAAAATCAAAAAACTAGTGATGAAAATATCATACAAGCATTGAAGTAGATTAACTGTGCATCTCATAATGCATAAGACAATCATAGGTAACTTCCCCAAAAGTTTTGACAGCTAAGCTAAATGAACAGGAAAAGCATCCAGCTCAGAGATGCAATGAAACGAGCTGGAAATTCGTTACAATTTTTTTGTTGTTGTTTTAGATTATCATATTAAAGCTTACCTTTAAGTCTGTCTGTGTGACAAGAATGAACGAACCAATCGACCAACTAGCAAGGAACTCATGGGTCTTGGAATAGCACCATGATAATGCGATGCATGCTGTGGTCTGAAGGCGTGTGAAAAGGGACAATATTTGAGTTGGGTCCGTTACAGACTTCTGTAAAGTTGACTCAGGCCCTTCAACAAAAAAAAAAGTTCCTTTTTAATTATTATCCCCCAGAAAAGAATTAAATAACATCAAGAAAACAAACAATTCTTCAACATATTTCCTAACTAAATAACACCTCATCAAAATCCGTCACAATATTTATTTAACAAGAATGTTATTATACAAGATCTCTTTAAGAACGAAATACTTTCTCTCCACACCAAAGATTTATTGAGGATATTTGCACATTATCTATTACTTTCTGGTTAGCTATAGCAATGTATCTTGTCAACAGTTATCATACAATGCCTCTAACAGGATTTGAAATCATGAACTTGTAATTCAATGGTCCAAATATTTAATCAATCAAAATGTATGGACCTATGATGAAATTACATTGCATCAGTTTTGTTAAGAAGAGTATTGAGAAAGAGAAAGCTTGGTATTTCATTTAGAGTTTCCCTTCTTCTCACCAACTATTTTATGTTTTCCATCATTGCAAATTTAAGTTAAATTTATACGTATCTATTTCCCACAGGTAGTAAAAAAATGTTATGTGATGAAGAGATATTTCTAATCCCGAATGGATACCACAGTTTACATACAAGAATATTTGAATTTACCAGTAACAACTAATGAAAAAAAAAACATCCAGCAAATATGCAATACTTTGAATATTTGCAGTGATAAGCAGTACTTCAATAGGGTCTATTTCTGCAGCAAGTTTAACCTGAATGCCTGACAGTTAAGTGCCTTGGCTATGAAAAATTTTACATGAAAGTTAATCTTTTTTTTTTAAATCATAAAACTATGAATGTTAATTTTAATTTAAATTTAATTATATTAATAGCTCTTTTCTCTCTACATATTCCATTTTAGTACATATTTTTGATACGGTTTTTCAAAAACCAAAACATGTAAATGCATTCATATAAAAGGAAAATTAAAATGTACTCAATTTTATGAAGGTAGCATTTTCTATATATATATATATATATATATATATATATATATATATATGTACACACACACACACATATATACACACACACACAGGTATATATACTTGTAAATTGCCTTGAGTATGACTTTAAACTGCATCCAGTAGAGAGAGTAGGATGACAGTGTGGGACTGGCTCAGCACAAACTATGCCCACTATAACAATAAACCCTTGCTGCCCTGTGGGGTAACTTACAGAGTATCTAAAAAAGGTTAGGGGAGTAAAATCCTACAGAAAATCCAGATATATACAGTTATGCTCAAATGATATCTGGTACTCTCTGTGGCTCCATGGATGCTGCAAATGTATTGACTTGTCTTTCCTTCATGGCATATTCATGAGTGGAGAAGTGGTACGTGTATTTAAGGTTAGGTACTTACTTCTAGAAACAACCCAGGCACAGTGGAGATAGTTAAGTTACCGTCTCTGCCAAACTGTTGACCAACAATGAAAAAGACGAACTAATACTTGTCAATTCCAATACTGCCACTGCTTCTAATAGTAATACCTTCAAAGAGCTAGATGGCTGGATACAATTATTGAGAAGTGAGTGTCATGATCACAGATATTAAACAGTGACAAGACACAAAGCACCAACCATTTGTCCATTTGCCCTGTAGTCTATTAGACCATCCCTTTACGCTCTCTGAAACAACCTGAAATGTAATTCTAATTAATAATTCCAAACACTTACCTGTTGAGTTTAAACTTTGAATACAATTTTCCAGTGAAGATAATAATGGTTGATATGTGTCTTTCAAGAGTAATCCAGTTTTTGTGCTGTAGTCTCCATTACCTAACGGACAGGGATAACATTTATCCACTGTCCTTAAACCTTCAACTTTACAAACACCTTTAAAAGGACAAAAAGATAATATATTGTTGTAATCCAACATCGGACTGTTATAACATCTATACCGGTATACAGTATAGTTAGTTAGACAAGTAAGACATGACTATCTATGACCCCCATAACATATATAATTTCAGCAATTATAAATAAACAGTTTTCACATCAATTTCTTTATGCTGATATGGGTGAGATAGTTCTACAAATTTAGACATTTACTTCTGCCATAAAAACAGGTATTTATACTCAAATACTTAAGTATTGTCTTAAAAAGAATGCTTGTTACTATTTAGCCCCAGATTAACCTTGATTGAGAAGACCTATGATCAGAGGCATTCCAGCCATGACCATTTCATCTGATTAAGGAATATCTACAACTACAATATTCAGTATAAACTTACCCTTTTTTTAAGGCAGTAAGGTGTGGCTTGAGGGAGAATTAGTTGCTATTCCCAGACGGTTGAGTCGCCACATAAAGGCTCTCATATTTTTAGTATTGAAGTCACAACTGAAGGAGTTGACAGAGAACCAACCAACCAACCAACCACAAGAAGGGCTCACAGCCAATGTATCAACATTAACCCTTTCATTACCGTATTTATTTTGAGATGCTCTGTGTTTCTTTCAATTATTTTAAATATAACAAAGAATTTAGTAAAATAACTTAGTTATCATTAAGCTAGTGTTAGGAACATAAATTGTGACTAAGGTTTGGTGGAAGATTTTAATTCAAAACTTATGAAAACAAAACATTTGTATTACAGAGCCAGAGCCGATTTCAGCTGGGTTGGTATCAAAAGGGTTAAAGTTACACTTTATTCTCATCAAGGACATTTACATTGAATGGGTTAGTTGAACCAACTACAAACAAGTACCATGAACATGTACAGTATTCCATTGTTAAGCAGTCCAAGTAGAGTATAATGAAGGAATCATAGAAGAGTTTAAATTCAACTGCTGCAATGTTATTCCCCACAGATGTGCTAAGTATATCTCAGACATACTTTATGAATACATTTTCCATGGTGTCTGTATGACTGAACATCTTATAAGATAATAATTGAAATCAATAAAAACCCAAGATCTTTAAATACTTAATAAAGCTTTTATGGAAAGTTGAAGTCTAAGTTCAGCATAGATCATTTTAAATTAGGGAAAAACAAAAGCAACAATAAAAAATCCAGCTTATTTACTTACAGTTATCCCAGCATCCAATTGCAGCAATTGTGTGAATTTTCTGTGCCAATATTTGCAGTGGTATAACTGAGCCAGATGGGAAAAGATCTAGGATACAGCAAATAAGATTTTAATTATTTCTAACATGAGGCCTAACTTAATGAGAAGATATAACATTTATTAGGGATATAACATACAGAAACAATAATGATGTTAGAAATTATGATGTCATATGAATTTAGAAACTTCAAGAAAATGTGTGAAATAAAATGATTTTAAAAGTGGAACTTGAAGTAGATAAAGCTATATATAATGGTGTGTAACTATTGAGATCCTAAAACCCAGGTACCACATAAAAAGCATTAGTTGGGGTGCTGGTACCAGGTAAAAAGCACTGGTGCTGGTACCACATAAAAGGCATCCACTACAGTCTTAAAGTGGTTGGTATTAGGAAGGGCATCCAGCCACAGAAACCAAGCCAAAACAGACTATGGAACCTGATGTGACCCCTGGCCTTGCCGGTTCCCATCAAGCCATCCAACCCATGCCAGCATGGAAAACATACATTAAATGTTGATGATGAAATATTAGGTTAAAAAAAACTCCTTTGCGTAGAAAAAAGTGACCTCAGTGGAATTTGAACTCAGAATGTAAAGAGTCAGAAGAAATGCCACTAAACATTTTGTCTGATATGCTAACAAACTGACCAGTTCACAGTCTTAGGTCTGTCAAATATGATTTCTAATATAGGTATAAAACCACAAATTCTGAAGAGAGGAAGAGTGTGCTCAATTGTATTGACTCCAATATCCAACTGATACTTAATTCACCAATCCACAAAGGCTGAAAAATGGCAAACTTGACTCCAGCAGGATCTCAAACTCAAAATGTAAACAGATATATCCAAAATGCACAAAGTATTTAGTTCAATATTTAACCATTTCTATAACTTTTCTGACATTCAATAATAATAATAATCCTTTCTACTCAAATATATGACTGCAGTCTAATGACTGAAACAAGAATATAAAAGCCATACACACTTACACAGACACAATACATCTGAAGAGATAGATAGATATACACACAGAAACACATTAACATACACGAACACAGGCACATTGATGAATACACATGGGTGTATAGACAAGAAGATAGAGACTCAGACATGCACATATATACATTTATGTGTACACACACTGATTCACACACACAAACACACACATACATAAATACACACAGATGGAACTGAAAGGTATACAGCAAGCCACTAAACATAGGAGGAAGAAAACCCAGTTTGAGACAATGCAAGTTCATGCAGTTCTGCATGGCTGAGCAATAAGCTCATCAAAGGTTTCGAGTTCAACCCCCACTGAAGGTGGTATTTAACCCTTCAGCATTTAATCCAGCCATATTTGGCCTAAATATTCTACCTGTTTTATGTTAAAGCCAATCAGATCCAACCTCTCACACCTATCCTACAAAGTCATTTTAAAAATATGCAGACACACCATTGAATCCTTGTAACTACAAGATAATGCGTGATTAATTAAAAACAATGTGAATAAATAAACAATACAAAGAAATCTGAATGCTAAAGGATTAAATACCAGCAGGGGAACATCTGGGAGTCACTACCTAGGTAGGCCCAGTTCCCTTAGAACAGGCCAAAACATTTACTTGACAGTTCTTCCTCTGAAGGTTTCCCCTGCTGCCTGCTCACCCCTAAGCAAGTTTCTGGTCGCTCACACAGACAAGCATCTTTTAAGTAGGAATAGTAGCAAAGTTGTACTTCAAGACAGAACTTACCTTTAACGATGCCATGATAAATCATTCGACATAACATTAATACTAATGTGTCGTTAACCAGAAATAAGGAACCGACATCTGTCCTCATTAAACTTCTCTCACCATTCCAGGCTGGTTCGTATATAAGGTGTTCAAAATTTTTACCAAAGTTCTGCCATATATTCTCCAAATAAGTAGCAACTAATTGAGATTTGATAGAAGAATTTGCAGTGTCGCCCCAGGAAACAGTTTTACGACGTGAATCTGTTCTGGAGAGAACCGGCGTACCAGAAAATCTGCGAGCTGTCAACCGGTTTGTAGTGACACCTTTGTTGTCCTTTGTTGAAGAATTATTTGTATTATCATAACGTAAAAAATTTGTTGAATTGCATATGACACTTAGAAATTTTTCAGCAAAATCTTGTTCCCTTCTGACGAAGTCAGTCAGTGGGGACATTAAAACAGAAAGATCAGGAGCTTTTAAGGAGTTCACATTTAATATGACAGTGCTCAAACTTGCACTGCCATTACCAATTTGATGTTCAAAGGACTCAGATGACACTGCACTCATGATATTGGCAGACAAATCATTCCAGACAAACCCTGGAAGTGTGCCTGTATCTAAGTTGTCGATGAATTCATCGCTTTTCGTTAGAAATCGATGTGTGTCAAAAGTGGCATAGCGCGACCTTTGGTTTGCGAAACAATTCAAAATGTGATTCAAAGAAATGGGTGATATAGTAATGAGGGAAGATAAATTGTGAAATTTAGAATTTATCATAATACTGTTCCACATAGCCATTAAATTAGGGTCCTTGAATATTATACTTTCATTGTCGTGAAAGGCATTCAGTTTGGCACTTGTGACAATAGAATTGAAGTCTTCCAGACCGCGAGCAACACTCCAAAATACTTCATTTGAAACATGACTCATCTGAGAGTGAGAAAATACTACAAGACCAATTTCAATTAATTTGTGAATCCACCATATTGTGGCATCCTGTAGCTGAAAAAATACTTTTTTTAACATTTTCAACTCTGAGTAAACGCTACTTAGTAATGGCTGCATCCATTGCTGTGTTCGGATTCTCTGTTGGATACTGTTCCAGTGGTTGCTGTGCACTCGCAAATCTTCACATATCGAATTCAAACCACAAAGTTTGCTCTCAATGTCCTGTGGTAATTGGTTATTGTGCATAATATCATACAGTGTGCAGTATTCAGTATAGACCATGGATTCAAGTTCTTGTATGAAAAGCAAAGTGGATTTCACTCGGTACATCCAATCATGAGTAAATTCTAGCCAAGCCCTCTTCTCCATAATCTTTTGGAGCTGAAGATAATATTTCCCCAGCCCAACGCCATCACGACAATGTGTGATGTTCAAGCCAGAATGATCAAATGATCGTTTGCAAGCATGTCTTCCAGGACAAACTATACAGAACGCTCTCCGTAGAGCTCGAAGTGTTTCTTCTGCATCACTGACATCAAAGCGATTGTCTTCAAGAAGTGCAAATGGAACCGGATCAAAACTGAGATCATGGATTGGTGGCGGTTCATCCTCATCAATGCATTTTGTTTTACCAATCCGGTGAAGTGATGGCAGCTTCCCTCTCATGCTGTGAACAGGTTCTAACATTTTACAAACTGTAAAGAATAAAAAAAAATAAATATTAAACAAAAAATTCAGAACTCAAGCTAAACATAAACGACAACAACTAAACATAGAGCTTATCAGATATAATACACACTGGTTTGAAGCTATAACATATAGAGATGGGATAAAAACAACTGTAATTTGAAAGATAATGTACGTACATTAATAAATTAGTTGCTGCCTTAGTTTGTGATCTGACCACACTGTGTGGTTGCTGCAGTAATAACACTGTTTTGTGTTTGTTTTTTTCCAGTCAAACTCCTCAGGAAAGTTGGTTGGTTACAACTGCTGCTTTATTTCTTGATCAACTGTAAAAGATTGAAAAGACAAAACAAGTTCTTAAATCATGTCAACTCTCTGCTAAGTGGGTTGTACTTTTGATTAGTATATGTGGCTGTGTGGTAAGAAGCTTGCTTCCCAACCACTACCTAGTCCAAGAATCGAAACTACAATCACATAATCATGAACGCAACACCCTAACCACTAGGCCATATTCCTCCTATTTTACTTCACATGGCCAATACTAAATAAGGTAAAATCAATTTCCACCAGTTTCAACAATGAATATTCAGTTGTTCAATCAGCTGAATTACCAGCCTAATGAATTAGCATATTAAGGGACTGAGTATTCCACAAGTACTTGCAATTTTTTGTAACCCCCAGTCAGAACCAGCATAATGCAGCTTGTGAGACAAAGCTGAATCTTTGAACTGAATGTACTATCCATACAAATAGCTTTCACACAGTCTCTGTCGACACAATTTCAGTCACATTTTAACATAGCCAACTCATGACTATGGTAAAAGACACTTGCTCAGGATGCCCTGTAATAGGATTGAAACCAGAGTTTCATGATTGCAAAACAAACTTCTTAACTACTCAGCCATGCTGTGTCTACTAGTGTATGCATGTACCTAGTATAGCCAATGCTAGATATACACATACATGCATACAATGTAACTGATACTTCAAACGATACAGCTGACATATACCCTTATATATATATATATATATATATATATATATGTATAAATAGAGAAAAGGATAAAGAGAACAATGGTAAAGTTAGAAATATATTTTATGGATAACTAGCCGGTATACAGCACTTACTCGGTATTACCTGTATCTTTGCGTTTGGTTAAATCCAATACCCTCCTTAACCTTATATATATATATATATATATATATCACGAAAACGGCCACACTCAAAATGGTGTCTTTTATGTGCCACTGGCTCTTGTGCGGGTGGCACATAAAAGACACCA
>NC_068998.1:12224752-12228820 GCF_001194135.2 Octopus bimaculoides | reverse complement strand
ATATATATATATATATATATATATATATATATATATATATAAATATACACACACATACATATATTATCATCATCATTGCTTTTAACATCCACTTTTCCATGTCTGCATCAGACAGACAAAGTTTATTAAGGCAAATTTTCAATGACATCCAACATATCAGATAGAGTCCCTCCTCATGGTAACAAAGAGAAAGAAAACAAAAGACACACACATACATATATATATGTATATATATCTCCTCAAATTATAAGGCAATTGATACCACATATTCAGACACTCACACTATATTACTACCCACATTTTATACTCTACACCAGTGTTTCTCAACCTTTTTACTCTTGCGTAATCCTTAAAATAAATTACATGTCTCAAGGAACCCCTGCACAAAAAAAAAATTAAACACCATATCTTTCTCATCGTAGAACTGAAGATGGGGCAGAAAAATTGCCATGTTTAATAAAATTAGATGGGTTTAACCCATTAACATTCAAATTATTCTGTCAAATGTAAAGCTTATTATTCACATTTTAAATTAATCATGCATTATTTCACGTCTTTGAGATTTCAATGATGTGATTGATTATTTTAAAACTGAGACTGTAAGGTAGCTATGAAAAACAATAATTGAACCAGTTTGAAGATAAAAGGTAGAATATTTTGGCCAGATATGACCAGTTTAAACACTAAAGGGTTTAGCTTTTCAAATTTATTGAGCACTATGGCAGAATAAATAAAAAGAATCAACTGGCAGAAAGGCCTGTTTTGTTTTCCTAATGAAGCAGTAAGGCTGCAATTTTATATTCTTTTTTATTTTTCAGGGACTAGACTGCTATTTATCAGTTTCAGAACCAGAGCCACACACACATAGCTGTGTGGTTAAGAAGATTGCTTTTCAACCACATGGTTCCAAGTTCAGTCCCACTGCGCAGCACCTCAGGCAAGTGTCTTTTGTTATAACTCCAGGCCAACCAATGCTTTGTGACTAAATTTTGGGCAATAGAAATGGTATGAAAGCTTGTCATATATGTATGTATGTATGTATGTATGTATGTACAGGCCCGTTGCCAGATTTTGGTGGGCAGTAATTTGTAATAATGCTGAAGTGAAGTTTCGAAATAAGTGTATCACTGTAAATCTGAGGGTACACCATTGAACAGTGAGGGGAAAGTACTGTCCAGTGCACCCCTTTAGTGACGGACATGTGTATGTTTGTATCCAACCACTGCTTGACAACCGATTTTGTTTTCTTTATATCCCTGTAACTTAGCAGTTCGGCAAAAGAGACAATACAATAAGTACCAGATTTAAGAATTAGTACTGGGGTCGATGTGCTCGTCTAAACCTTCCAAACTGCCCCAGCATAGCCGCAGTCCAATGACTGAAACAAATGAAAGATAATAGATAAATCCATAGGGAAGGGTAAAATGGGAACTTGGTATAAATTAGATTTGTTTGTGAGAGATGTTTATTCTTTCATCATGGATATAATACAAGTGCTGGGAACAATTCCTTATAAATATAGGAGTTTATTAATTACGAAAATAGTTCTTTTACGCCGATAGGGATGCCTTTGATGTGACATCTGAAGAAAACATTTACACAGGGAGCAGTTTATAATAAATCTATTTTAGCAACGGACCCTGAAAATCTCTAAGTTATAGTAACATTTACCTCACGCAAAAATTATTGTGCAACGATCTTGTCAACAATATTGACAGCCATGCGAACAAATGTAACCCAAAAGAGGGAATAATTTGAGAGGATAACTAAGAAGACTGGGGCACACGTGAAGTGGAGTGTGACGAGACTGATGGAGATGTGAAGGAAGATAAAAAACAAAAAACAAATACAGAATATGGTTTATACAAAGTTTAGATATCAGAACGAATTAAATTTGGAGTAAAAAATACAAGGGTTCCGTTAAAATACAACAGATTTTTTATTTAAATTAGCATAATGTACGAACCAATTTTCTACCATATGTCTGTACATATATAAATACACAAACACCCGCACGCACACATACATTGTTTCTCGTTTCTTTGGTACGGCAGTTCTCTAGATGTCGACTGTTCCATTGGCTGAACATGGCAGGTACGCGTGGCTGTCACATTCTTTCACCTGGTTGACTGCTTCATCTCTCTAACGTATTACTACCATTCCTACTGTTGCCTTTTATATTCAATAGATACACAACAGTATTACTCGAACCTGACAAGAGCGAAACAGCCATGACCAAACCTTGGCTGACAGGCATAACACATCTATGAAGAAACACATATCTGTGTGTGTGTATGTGTGTAACATGATTCACACGTTCAAGTATTTTTTCTATACATTCATACGTATGGATATACACACACAAATATCTGTAAATAATGTAAATAGTACAATATCGCAATAGTCTATGATGCTGACTGATCATCTTCAGTAAAAAACAAAAAAGCAAAACAAAAAGGCTATCTGTTGAATTGCTGATTATGAATTAACGATGTGTTTAGTGGCAAATGACGCACGTAGGCAACATCACACGTAAGGAGAGGCGTTTCTTCTTCAACAAATCGCCAATATGCCAGCATACCGATGAAAACAGTTACTAATTCTATGTATGGAACGATACAAGAGGCAGGGATAAACAGAAGCGTCATGTCTAATTCTTTCCATGTGGTTCCGTTTCAGTGGAAAATATTAAAAGTCAATATTAAATTTAAACAAATAATAATAATAAACTTGAATAAATATTCCATCACCTTTTGTTTATATCATCATCTTTCTTCCTCCTCCTCCGCCTCCTCTAAGGTGAGACAAAGCTTGTTCTGAAAACTCCTCCGGCACCTCAAGACAGCAATCGATAGAATTTCGGTAGCCGTTTCGACCTCCAAGGAGAAAAATTTAAAGATAAAGAAAAGATAGTATCCCTAGAGTGTTAGATTAATAAAAGAATTTTTGTAATATATATATATAAGCATTATTCAATAAGGAGTAATGGTATTTCTATAGAGTGGAAAATTCCCACCAGAAGATGCAGTGGTTGCGAGGCGATAGATCGGTGTCAATACACGGACATAAACATAATCAGAAAATAAGATAAAAATCTAAAATAAGATTTAGGGAGTGTTGAAGAAAAGAAACAATATGCCTAAAATCCGCTTGTTATACTTTACATCATGAGTTTGAATGGAAGGCAGGAAATGTAGAAAAATTAGGCAGAATATTTAGTATTTTCCTGTTTAATTATAAACTACGTGAAAATGTGGGTTAAAATACATGATGTATATTACAAACCATATCTGTAGACTGCAGGAATCCATCAAATCGCAGCTGTGTTGCCAAAGTCGTTAATTCTTTCGTTCATGACAGTGCCATGAAAAGGGGAGATAACTACGATTTAGAAGTAAGTTCGCGGCGTAGAATGGAAGCCTTAATAAGTTACCTCTGTTTAAAAGTGCTTTTATTCCTATGGTCTCAATGGGTTTCAACTAATCGAATAGGTTGAATTTTATGTGATCAATAAAGAAGACAATATACTACAAATATATATTCAAATATGCCTGTAAAAGAAGTTATAGCACGCTATCTTTTGAATTTGTTAGCTTATTTGGTTTATTGGAAGGACTAATGAGGGATTTGGAGGGACGAAACATTTTGCAGGAGACAAAAGAAAGCTAGACTTGTATATTAGTGCATGATGTACAGTTTTACATCTAACCATCAGTACACGTTGATTTTACGTCTACTTAAAATAACAACGAAATGTATTTTTTAAAATTAATTAATTTCTCATCTCCACTAAAAAAATCTGTAAAATTTATTTTTAAAAAAATTATAGTCACAAAGAGTAAATACAGACTTGCATCAATAACTGAAAAATACTTCGTCACCAAAAATATACATTCTGCAAGATCATATATCTTATACAGTCCATAACCTTAAGCTGGTCAATTTTTACGCGACTATAATCCAGTTTTCTAAATTTAAAATATTTCGTGTACAATTAACGATTCCTATGACTATATCCCAAATTGCCCAAGTCGTTAAAAGCGGTCCACGTTCCTGACCAAAAGAGTG
>NC_068998.1:12199638-12224593 GCF_001194135.2 Octopus bimaculoides | reverse complement strand
CACATAAATGATAGAAAAACATTTTTTCTTTACAGTTCTATATTTAAGAGATGAGGAATTATGTACATTATTTACATTTGACGGATATTTGTCTTCTTGTTTGTTAATACGTTTGTGTTAACAACAAACAAGATGAGGACAAATATCCGTCAAATGTAAATAATGTATTTTTTTCTTTAATTTTAAACTACAATTTTCACATTTTTTTTTTTTTAGTTTTATCCGTGAGTGACACTGGAAATATTTATTTTACTCAGGATCCATTTCAATGCTCAAAACAGTGGAATTGTTCAATCTGTTTTTATTCATTATGTTCCTTAGTTTATGCTTAATCCTTACCAGTTTTGAAAATGAGCTTTTCTCTATTACAGCTGGTAGTTGTGAGTGACATATGAAAGCTCAAGGCATTTCTACATTTAGAAAACGAAACTCTAAAGCAGTGCTTCGCAAACGGTATGCCGCGGCACACTGGTGTGCCACGAGACGATGCTAGGTGTGCTGTAGTGTAACCTGAATATAATTTTGTTCCCATGTTTAATTATGTTTTTAGTTCAGGTGTGCTGCTGAATTTTGAAAAGAACATAAGTGTACTGCAATTGAAAAACGGTCGTAGAGCACTACTCTAAAGCAGTCATAGGCAAATTGTGACCCACGGAACTTTCTGAATAGCATGCCAACAAAAAATTACCTTGAATTTTGTTGGCAGTGCGACCTGCCTGATGATGAGTCATGTCACATGCAGCCAGCTTCTCGAAAAAAAGTAACCATGCCTGCTCTAAAGAATTGTCAGTCATCTATAAGAATTGGATGAGATATGATGGCTTGGCCATCTCTCCCCAGTTCTTATATTAATCATTAAATCCAGAAATACAACAACACGAGGTATAACGGTAGCAACAGATCAATAGTTTATTCTAGGTTGGTATAGAGCCGTTTCGTTCCTGGGTGAATAGGCATGCCGCTAGAATACCAAAGGAAGCTTCGACCACATGTCGGGGTCGAGTTGGGACAGACGTGTTGTCACCACCGCTGCTGGATGGAAAAGAGATACGTGTTGTCGCCACCGCTGCTAGAGAGAAAAGAGCGCGAACACTATTGCTTTTTCTCCACCTGTTGCATTGCGTATGCGTACTCGGGTACTTCCGCTGACGGCAAATCCCTTGCACATGCACAATGGCACTTCCCAAGATGGCGGTCACACGCGCCACTACACATCAAATGGTAAAACTGTAATTCTACGAAGTTTTACTAGATGACAATATGAGAAGCAGTATTAGTTTTAGACAATGCTATCGACTGCACAGATTCTTCCACACCATTTCGATATGATCCGGCAAGTTTTGATGATCTCTCCATAATTAAATTGCTAAGAATGAAGGAAGCCAAATATAATATTTATGGTTTGATAACCAAGCTATCAATATAGCAAGAAATGCTCTGTTTTTAAACTTCCGAGAAAGGTATCCTGACTTCAATAAATGAGGTAGAAGTGACGAAATCACAGAAACTTGTAATTTCGGCTGTATTCTCTTCGAGTTAGTTGTTCGTGATCTTCTCATTCAGCTCGGCCCTTAGCTTTTTTACTCAATACCTGAGAAAGTAGACCGCATAGCTTGAATATATCCATTTATAGAGTGTGTAAGCTATGCTCAAATCTTCACCAAAATATTACAATGAGGAACTAGTCCTCTGAAAACACCGTAATACTTAATTTCACACAATTACGTTTATTCCTTTTTTTCAACTTTATCATGGTTGAAAATAGTTCTCTAGTTTGTACTGACATTTTCTTTTCTCGTGAGTGTTTTATGAAATGTCATCCAAGACTTGTTTTGTTGCAGAAAAGCTGTGCAAAAGTGCTTCCGTTGCATGAAATGACATACTTTTCACATGGACATATGAGCGCCACCTTTAAACAATGTAGCTGAAAGAAAATGCCACCGATAGGTAAAAGCAAAAATAATATATATAATTCAAAGAAAATTAACGCTTTATGACAGCATTCAGCAGCGCATTTTCAAAAACAAATTACGAATGCGCAAAAAAAGAAAGGGCATCTAATTTGCAAAGTAATTTAATTCTGTAATACGTGCTTATGAACCACTATACTTAACACTGTTGGTAACGTTGCCATAACTTTGTCCACAGCAGTCTTTTATACGTTCTATTTCATGGCTATTAATTTCGACCCCATGTAAATCGCGAGTTAATTATGCGTGCAGACCCCATTTCAGTCAATCAGAACTTTTTTGTTCACATGGTACTCACTAGAACTTTCTATCAACGGAAGCCTTAAATACAGTGGTTTTTAGCGAGAAAAAGCATACTAATACAGCAAAATAAATTATGTTCAACTTGATTTTATATGGGAACAACACACAGCTTAAACAATATCTAATTTATCCATCGAAACGTCGTTACCGTGGGACCAAGATGATCGAAGCAAAGATGGTGGGTATTTTGATCATCGCAATCGATCACCACTAATGCTGTCTGTATTTCTTGAAGCTTTGTACAAATTGTAGCAATAAAAGTATATATAAACTTCCACCAAGTCTTGTCGCAACCCACGCTACAACCCTAACCGCTACCCCAGTGCTAAACTGATACTTTGTTTATCAATTCGAAGAAATGAAAGACGATGTTCCCCCGATGTAATTTGAACTCTGAACGCAGAGAGCCAGAAATGACGCTACAAGGTATTCTATCAAACGATTTTTTGTTTTTTTTCTTTTTACTGATGCTGAACACTGAAAACTCTCAGTGATCCTAAACAACGTTTCTTTGGGACTATCTTGGCGCTATATTAACCACAAAGCAAAATAACCACAGGTTTAGGGCATCACAGAAATGGTAAATGGTTTACGGCACAAAATAAATTACTTTAAACTTGCTAAAGTAAAATTCGAAGTGGTTTATATAGTCAGAAATATAATTTCGAAGTGTTCATAGGATCTGTTCAAAAACTTTACTCTAATAAAAGTAGAACACTTTTCATATATAAACAAATGGAAGTATACAAATATAAACATTATTTCCCATCTTACTGTTAGTTTTGTTTCATGTTGAAAAATCAAAGTTTATTTCATGGTTTATTATTTTTAATATATTTTGAATTACTTATATATGGTGGCATCAACATTTTTTGAGTGCTTAGGGCCTTGTCTAGCCCTACCTCGGCTCCTTATTACTGAATAACTAGGCAACACGTCTACATTTACACCATACGTAAATAAGAAGGTCGGCTTACAATATCTCCTTGTAACATATTTAGTTGGCAGCGGGTGTAAAATTAAATCTAAATCATATGGCCGATTTCTTTTTCAACAAACCCTTCCAGAAAACAGGAAACCGATTCAAATGTTTAGAGAAAATAACCGTCTACCAAATAAGTCTGTAGAACTTTATACTTCAAAACTGTTGAAGGTTATCCTTGATAAATAACACATTTCGTATGTAACCATATTTTTAATCCAAGTTTCTGAACCACTGCTGTTTATTCTAAAGTTGTGCTTTTACAATCGCAAAATTAATCAAAATTAATAGACAAAATTCTTAAACGTATTAATATTAAATTCATTTTTTTTAATAAATATTTGGCACTCAATCGTCATGCATCTGAAGAGGTAAATTATCATCATCATTATCTAATGTCTGTTTTCCATGCTGGCATGGGTTGGACGGTTTGACAGGGGCTGGCAAGTCAGAAGACAGCGCCGAGCTCCATTGTCTGCTTTGGCATGCTTTCTACGGCTTGATGCCCTTCCTAACGCCAACCATTTTACAGTGTGCGCTGGCTGCTTTTTATGTGGCACCAGTAGCAGTGAGGTCACCAAATAATTTACAAGAGAAGACCTCCTCAAATGAGATGGTGGTGGGGTGTTGAGGAAGGTGACTTTGTGCCACATGAGAGGTCAGCAGATGGGCAGAAATAGGCGCTTTGCAATAAAGTAGATACATGGTTACCTCGAGGAGAAAGAGAGAGGTAAGATTTATTCAGATTTCAAAAACTATAGAAATTATAGAGGAAAAAATCGAGCTTAAAAATAAAAAGGAATGCCTATAAAACACTACGATAAAAATATTTTTCGCGTCTATTCAAATAGTATTGGGAAGGATTTTAAAGTATCGAGGCGGTGAGGAGAACGAACGAAATTATCTTACAATGCAATATTGTTGCAGTCGTTAACGTTTACCCAGGTCGACGTTGTTCAAGCCAACTTATGAAAAGCATTCCAGCCGTGGTCATTTTGTCTTTTTCCTCCATTGTTTGTTCTATTTTAAGCTGATAAGGTATAGTTTGATGGAGATTTAGTTGCTATTTCTAAAGAATTAAGCGACTGCATTGAGGCTTTTCTCATTGGCGCGACAGATGTTGATTTTGTGAGTTGATGTGAAAGTCTTGACCTACATTTTCAATAGCCGAAACAGAATATCATCATAAGAATTTAATTTTCTTCTGAAAACAGGATGTCAGCACAGAAAACACTACATAAAAATTGTAAGAAAAATAAGTTAATTCAATGGTTCTTACACTGACAGATATCAGTCCCCAACCCACAAAATTTTAATGAATTTTCTTGCCCCTCCCCACCAACTTCTTTATTAATGAGAAGACAAGACAGACTCTTTGCATCCACATAATTTTTCTTTCTTTATCATTGTGTTTGGACAAGTTTCTAAAGTTTAAAACATCTTTATTTCATTAAACAGCAAATTATCTGCTCTCTTAATTATCTTCCTCTCTTTCTCACACACACAGCGGGGTAGGGCTGCCCCCACGCTTCTGACAAGAAGTGTATATACATATTTATAAAGTTGTTTTCATTTCGCTTTGCCTTTGTAATAACACGTATATTTTAAGGCATCTATTGACCTCTTGGTCGCGGTTCATTAAAGTTATCAAACAGACATACAAATAATGTTTCATTTAAAACACACAAGCAAAGACTGACTTACGATTAACTTCAATCTTGCAAGTCAAAACGTTCTTATGCTTGTATCTAATGTCTTGGACCATATACTAATGAAATAATATTAAAGAACGTCATTTAGGAAAAGTTAGGTTTCACACGCCAGAAGTCTCCTACAGCAAGTTTCTGGAAATATCTAAGATGTCCTCAATGTTCTGTTTTTGCCGTATACTTGATCCTGCATTATGCCTCCAAATAAATGGCTTTAATATTTTTATAAAGAAAAGTGATTATACATATAATTTCGTTATTCAATACAAACTTCAACTAACGAAGACATATATTATAAAATGCTACCCTAATTCTAGAGTAAGCATAGGTAACCTTTTCGGGAAGCGGGCCGCATGAGACGTGGTTCATCATTAGGTGGGCCGCATTACAAAAATAAAAGTGCCGTTTAGAAACTCCTAGACCGTTCTAAAGCTTAGTAGATTACACAAACACGTACGAGATGGCTTTGTGAGTTGAATAACTTTTGAAGAGGTTTTATTAAGGATTCTAAGATTCAAACTAAACCTATTGCTAATGCAAGAAATAAAATTCTTTGATTATTGAAATGTATTAGTTTTAAAATTTAAGAGTTTCTGACTTAACAGATTTCCTAACTACTTTGGTGTCTTTTGAAAGATTGTTTAACAACAATAAAAAGACATGGCTGAACGAAGATCTATCACTCAGCAATATTTATTTATTTGTTTCTATATTTTTTGACGTTAATATCATTTTAAACTAACTACCACTGCTAGATAAGTTTCGTTATTTGACAGGAGTTATTATTATTTGATGTGTGAAGAACGATGTATCTTCATGTGGTTGATTTCCTTTCTGCGAAAATAGGTACTTCTACTAAAATAGCAGCAGCTAGGCAAGGAGAAGAGAAGCGGTACCATTCCTTAACACGTAATGGCTGACGTTCCCTGTTGCTAAAACTTTTACTTTACCTCTACTAAGAATAACTTCTTCAGAATTATAATTCTTCACATTTCCCTGTTAGATACATGCTCAAAAAGTAAGTTGAATGTTTACTATCAAAGCCTTTACTGATCGATAAATGTAAACTTTGAATGTCATCATAGGTTTTTAAAATTTTATTTGACATTTCATATCTAATTTATATTCTTACGTCTTCTTTAACCCACAATTAATTTCATTGCTTCTTAAACTATTTATATTTCGAACAATTAATATCGTTCTCATCTTATTGTATTCACTTAAATTCAAGTGTGATAAATATTATATATAATGGTCTACTTTAGCTATTCTTTTTTATTTCTTTGTTTACAGAATCATATTTTGGTAAGAAGGAATGAATTCCTTTTATTCTATAAGACTTCGGTAAAAAAAATATTCCATCGTTTTTTCTCTATTTAATGAATGGATTCCGGTTTCAATAAAATATATGTTACTAAAACTAGAAATTGGTTGGTAATTAATGTTGTTATTGTATAATTGATGAAACTTGTTGCGACGGTGGGTGGATGTGTGGTGATGGAGGAGGACAGGGTGGTGGTGGTTATTGACAGACAGCTATCAGAAAAGTTTTTAAATTGTTAGATCCTTATTTTTAATCAACAAGATGTTGGTATTTGCGAATTTAAATTGATCTATTAAAAAATTGATCTATCTGAAGAATGATTTGATTGTTGCCTCTTTAGGAAAACTCAAAACTCACCCATTTCAATTTTTGACACTTGTTACCTTTAACCCCTTTTTTGAATTATGACAACTGTGACTGTTTTTTCTTTTCTTTTTCCACTGTGTGAGTGAAAGCTGGTTTAATAATGCATAATACACGTTCAGAGCTATTCTAGTTTCATTGCACGTCCTTCGCTTTAAACGAAACTATGGGTAAATACAATATACCTGTACACAAGCTTTTATTTGGAAAAAAACTAACGAAAGGCTTCCTGCGTAGTTGTTCGATCTATTCGAAATAAGGGTCAAAGTTTTCTCAAATCTCACCCTAATCTATCGTAAAAAAATAAAGTATCTTAAATACAAGGTGAAATGCGTTTGATCATGGATCTGCGTGATCAGATCTCACCTGGAACTAAACAATTTCCATTCAGAAACGACGGGTGTACTTTTAACACAAATAATTTTTCTTTTTCCATGTTATGTCCACGTCTCTGGTCTACAATACATAATTTCACTCTGCAATATCTATCTACAAATTGGAAGTCGTAGAAATACAGGGGCTGCTTTCGAAACAGATTAATTCAAAGTACAAGAATACAACAGGTGTAAAATAAGTCAGCCATTAGAGGACAGAAGGTGGGGGATGGCAAAGAAGCACAATTTTAAATACTTATTACAAACAGAATGATGAAAACTAAAAAATACTAATAATTGTTGACCAACTGTTTCTAATCTATTTGGATACATAATTATAGTTGACATATATTTGGTTGTTAATTATTTCTATCACGTATTTTGTTTATGATAATTGTTTATAAACAGTTATTGGTAACAGCGCGCTAAAACTGGCGAATATTTCTTTTAAACTGTAGAGATGAGTTAAATTCTTCCTTCAATAAACTAAAAACACTGCACAAAGACAAACTTCAGTAATGTCCTGGCAACCCAATAAGTTCTGGAATGCTTGTCTACAATCGTGCTATCATATATCATGTTTCAACTGGGTGAGAACAGTCTGAGTGTAGATATCACTTGACGGCCATAATCCTTTCTCAGCTGACACCTGTGTATTGATCGGATTGATATAACCAGAAGATTTAATTTGTATCACCTGAAGCCAGGCCTGTCACCAGACTTTGGTGCCTGGGGGTGTTTCAGAATAATTCTGGGTGGGCACTAATTTGTATAGAGGGTAGATTTTTGTAAACTGTAATTTATAAATCTGGGTGCAGCATTAAATAAGTGAATTGGACAGTGCCATCCAGTGCACTCCACTAAGCAACAAGCATGCCGGAAGCAATTAAGGAGGTTTAATCGAGAAATGATATTTTTAACATTAGCTCAAGTCTGTATAATAAAAGCATAGTTTTCAAACAGTATCTTGGACTATACTCTTATATGGCTCATTCCGTTTAAAAACAACAGTGTGTATAAGATATATAAGGGCAGGTTGGTTACTGAAAGATATGTGCAAAATATTTTCAATTTAAGGAAATTTCTTTAATTAGAGAAAGAAAAGAACAACATAGTAGCAAGTGTTTGTAATACTCAAAGAAAGGAAAGCAGCCAGCCGGCAGAAACGTTAGAACGCCGGGTGAAATGCTTAGCGGTATTTCGTCTTGTCTTCACGTTCTGAGTTCAAATTCCGCCGAGGCCGACTTTGCCTTTCATTCTTTCGGGGTCGATAAATTAAGTATCAGTTGCGTACTGGTATCTATCTAATGGACTGGCGCCTCCCCAAAATTTTCGGGCCTTGTGCCTAGAGTAGAAAAAAAAAAAACTCAAAGGGAGGGGAGATAATTTCAAGAAATTGAGAATCAATTTACATAGATGTGCTTAATAAACATGCCTTTGTCTTTTCTTTGAAAATTTCAGAGGTTTGATTGGTAATACTAATGGGTCGAGTGGGCATATAGAAGATTTTTTATTGGCTCACCATGTGATATCAGTTGGGTTGGCCACCATCTGGGGGTTCCAATTGTGTTGTTATCAACTGAAAGAGTTATCTCCTCTCATTTTAATTTCTACCCGGGAACAGGGGCAAGTTGGCAGTTAATGTACCTCCATACCTATTGTTGGTAATTATTTTTAAAGCTTTATCAGAACTCCCATAGTACTTTCATATGACCACGTGAACTGAGCCATTGAGAGGTAACCTAATATATGATAAAGAGATATGTAATCATTTATGTTTGACAGAAACAGACGGGAATATTTTTCAAAGTTGTGGTTAGGTCAGAGTTTTAGCTTCACAGATATGATTGAGGCGTAGTTGAGCTATATGAAGGAAGACGAATAAGATAGGAATAAAATGTATAAATATAATGAAAGAACTATGAGGTATAGCATCCATATCTCCCTCATATCACACAGTTTTAGAATAGGAAAGATACATGCTGGTGTCACATAAAAAACATCCAGTTCATTCTGTAAAGTGGTTGGCATTAGGAAGGGCATCCAGCTATAGAAACTATGCAAAAACGGACAATTGGAGTCTGGGGCAACTCTCTAACTTACCATCTCCTGTCAACCCATCCAATCCATGCCAGTATGGAAAATGGATGTTAAATGATGATGATTTTGGATAATGTTCTAAACCTACAAAAAGCATGAGAGTTGAAGCTGGGGTACTTTTAATCATAGGCTTGCATGTTCAGGGCTAATATAGAGTTTTTAATGAGCTGGTTAGCATGTCTCTGGCCCTGGTATAATTACAAGTTATTGATTCCAATTAGTTGTGTTTAGAACAGTGGAAAGAAATACAAGAAAAGTTGTAATTAACTGTTAAGCTTTATTCAGCCAGTCAGTGAATTTGTACAGCAACTGGTTGGTTAAATCATGATGATAACTTTCTGAAGAAAGTATACATATTTGATTCTCAGATCAGTAGAAATTTGATGTGTGCTTGACAGAAATATATTACATGACTTCTTGCAGTTTCTCATTCTTTCTGTTTATACGAGCGCGGCAAATAGGAACACAAGTAGTGCATCAAAGCTACTTGTTAAACCACTCTCCTCTCTTTCTCTGAAGATTCCCACCTCACTGATGAAAACAGCAAAGGTTCTCTTATTTATAGATGCCATTAGGCTCCAGGAAACAAAATCTATTTTGCCATGCTTCATTGGTCTAACGTATCCAATCTCAACAAAGGTGACTGATACAATAAGTCTCAGGCTTTAAAAAAGTAAGTACCTGGGTTGATTTGTTCAAATAAAGCCATCAAGATGGTGTCCCAGTAAAAAATAAAAGATAGATCGTATAAAATGAGTATTAAAAATCAAAGCACTCTGACAATTTATGCTGTTTTTCTCTTTCTTTCTCTTCAGATTCCCTTTTTCTTTTAATTGGACGTGACTCTGATGTGAAACAATGATCCTCTTGGATAATGTGCTTCCTATCGTCGATGATTTTGATCCTCCCAAATGTCTCAGTGAACGCTGCCATGACATATTTCCTGATTTTGTGACGTTTGTCATCATACCAGCTGCTGTATTGCTTTTGGTTGTTCTCTTTCTCAGCTGCATGATGTGTTGTGGTAGAGTTGGCATGTGAGTATGTTTCAGCATTTCTGAATCTTCTAGTCTAGTATTGATTCTATTACAGAAATTAAAATCTATTTCCAGCCACTTGTGATGTGGACCATATAGCAGAGGTAATATACCTGCCCTAATAGTTCACAACCCATTTTAGATAACACATGGGTGCAGGCATTTCTGTGTAGTGAGAAGTTTGCTTCCCAGCCATGTGGTTTTTGTTTCAATCCCACTGCATGGCCCCCAGAGCTAGTGTCTTCTGCTATAATCCCAAGCTGACCAAAGCTTTATGAGTGGATTTGTTGGACAGAAACTGAAAGAAGTTTGACATATATATATATATATATATATATATATATATATATATATATATATATATATATATATATAGTAGGAGCACTCCATCTGTTATGACGATGAGGGTCCCAGCTGATACGATCAACAGAACTGCTTGCTCATGAAATTAATGTGCAAGCTATGCCATTCAGTTCTAATCTTCGGTGTAAACATGTCTAACCATGGGAAAACATCTTTGCAATGCTGGCAACAGAAAGGGAATCTGCTTGTAATATTCCATATGACTCATGCAAGCATGGAAAAGTGGATGTGAAAATGATATGATGTTGATGACAGTCATTATATATTTGATTGTTTTTCCGTGTCTTATTATATGACCAAATTTCATATGATGAGCCATATATGATTTTTGTTTTATGTTCAAGAGCCACAACGTGTATCTTTAAAATTATGCCTATAAATAAGAAAATATACTGCAACAAAATTTTACTCACTAAAGTATAGTGTTTAATCACTGCTTCCTGGTCAATTGTTAAAGGCATTTTAGATAAAATAGCACCAAAGCCCAACATTATCTGAGGAGATGACCATTAAATAGGAGAAAATAAACAATAGCCTAGAGGTGCTAGGAATGAGAGGTAATTTTGATAAAATTGAGAATCAATTTCACTAATTTAATTTATATTAGGGGAGAAATAATCAGTCCTGATCTCTCATTCTCTCACTTTAAAATCTCAAATGGTTTATTCAGTATATTTTTATGAAGTTGCAAATAAATACAAAAATATATAGTAGCAGTTATCTAAAATGTTTTGTTTTTTTCTTCTTTCCAGAGAGAAAAGAATTTGTCAGACACCAGAGTAAGTTAATTTTTTTTGATTTTTAGAAACAATGATCCATATTGAGCTATTTGTCTCATAGTTTAACACCCAATCACAGTTATTGCATTTTGAGGTGGGACAAGACTCTTTGCTCATCGCCATATTACTCATGTACTGGTTCAACTGTCTGATAAAACAGTTGTCATAAAAAAGATCTTGTATAAAATACATGGCAATGTATGCTTCTCTTTTTATTTACAAAGCTATTCAATCCACTAATATTTTTCCAACCATCCATCCATCTTCTCCACTTTCTATTCCTGGGAGGTTCATCTAGGTAGCCCTAAGGCATACCTTTCGTGGGGTTTTATCAGAAGCAGCCATCATTATACTGTCCAACTGAATTCCCAAGTATATCCAACAGAGACGATGAATATTATCTAACCATCTCATTCTTGGTCCACCTCGAGGAATCTTGCTGGTTAGCTCAGCTCAAAGAATTTGTCTAGCAGTTCTTTCCTGTGACATTCTAATAAAATGTCTGTAGTGTCAGAGCTGTGACTTCTCAGAGCAGAGAAGTAGCAACTCAAGCTGGAGAGCCTCCCTGATCTCTGAGCTACTCATCCTGTCTGGTAACGTCACTTCAGAGACCTTTCAGAGGAACAATATTTCAGTTGTTACCCAACATTCTTGACTATAGGTGAGGATAGGCACAAAAACTGAATTGAAGATAGTAAGTTGTTTTTTACACATATTCTTTGCTGTGGATCGAATATGTTGGAGCTAGCACCTGCAATTCTGGTATCATAATCAGCATTAACCTCTTAACATATTATCTCGTATATTTTCATTCAGACATATCTAGTAAATATATATTTAAATGAAAATATACATTCACTATACTCTGGGGTATCTGTCACTTATTTCTAACCTGAAATACTTCATCTGTGATGTTATTCCTGTCTTCTACCACTAACCATCATTTCTATTAGTAACTTCGGAATAAATCATAACTGATCCAAAAAAATTTGTGTACTTATTCTTCCTTATACACAGATTCAAAATGAATAAATAAAAAATATTTTTTGCATAGAAATTGAAGACAAATGTGTATGTTAAGAGGTTAAATTAGTGTCGACCTACTATTTACATTTTCAGTGTTAAACCAGATGGCACATAGTTTGTGCCAGTCCTAATGACATATATAGAGTACATCTCTCTACCTTTAACCTATTAGCTGTCTGTTTAGCCACTGGTCTAAATCCTACATCCTTAAAACTCCATTAGTTTTACTTATCACACAAACATTACATTGCAGATCTGAGCTAACTCAGTACACTTCAATTCGGCAAGCTTCCCTTAGTCTTCGTCAATTGTCAAATAATCGCGATACTCCAATAAATATAAGAAGTGCCTCTTTGTCACTTGCACATCAAAAGCGCCGACAGCGTCTCAACAAGGCCCATGGAAATACATCTCAGTCTGCCCCAACAACTTTACAGAGGTAATTATTTTATATATATATTTTTTAACTGTTTAGAATTCATTTTCACCAACATGAATTATTGTATATTATATTGTAATGGATTATTGTATATTATATTGTAATGGATTATTGTATATTTTATCATGTGTCTCCAAACACACATATATACATATACATATCTATAAGTGTGTTGATAGAGAATTTGAAGTTTCACTGATATATGGTTTAAGAAACTTTAAGATTGCTGTCAACAAAAGTAAATCATTTTAAATATCAGACTCTACATATATACCAAGTCTTTAATTCAATTAATGTTTATTGCTTTTATCCATACAAAAATACTTTTAATCAATTATTTTATGTGTGTGTGAAGGCACATTGTTAGAGTGTTGGGATCACAATCATGAGGTGGTGAGTTCGATTCCTGGGCCAGGCTGTGTGTTGTGTTCTTGAGCAAGACACTTTATTTCATGTAGCTCCATTTCACTTAGCTGTAGAAATGAATTGTTTTATTTTCCCATAATACCAACCTGCTCACTAGGTAGGCAGGTCAACATTCCCCTTAAAGGGAATTCTAATCCATTACAGGGTTACCCATTCACAACTGGGTGAACTGGAGCAACATGAAATGAAGTGTTTCGCTCAACAACACAGTGCACTGCCAGGCTGGGAATTGAAACCATGATCTTGCAATGATGAATGCAACACCTAGGCCACACACCTTGTCTCACATACACATATACAACATCTCAGACAAAAAAAAAAAAAACCTGATTTCTTTTGACTGCTGGAGGTGCAGCATGAGTAACTTGCTATCAAGAGTGGTGTGTCATCATGTCTATTTATAACTAGTTTTAGCAATGGTTTTACAGCATGGAAACAAACTGATTAGAATATTAATAGATTGAATCTTGCATTTCTTGTGTGAACCGCATTCACAATAATTCTCATTTGGTTTTTGTATTCCCTTTCTCTTTTCATAAATGGCTGATATTAACGTTGAATAATGAATGTTTTAGATGAAGATCAGAGAAAAACTGATTGCCATGCAGTATATTCAGATCCAAAGCTGAGACAGCCAAGAAATCTACAGAGAAATAAGCATTTTCAGACTCTGATTACAACAATTGTAAAAAAGAAAACAATGCTCCTATTATTTATTGACTCAATGTATTATTCCAAATTGTATACATACTTAAAATAAAATTATCCTATATTAAGGTACAGATTTAATTTTTTCTCTGAAGGTTCCAGGTTCAATCCCACTTTGTGACACCTCGAGCAAGTGTCTTCTGCTATAGCCCTGGGCCAACCAAAGCCATGTGATTTGGTAGACAGAAACCTAAAGAAGCCTATCATATGTGTATATATATGTGTGTGTGTGTGTTACTGTCTCTTTGCCTTGATAGTTGTAAACAAATGTTACTGTCCTTCGTTCATCTTCCATGAAAACGTCTGGTCAAAGAGAATTATTACCTTACTTGGAAACAGGTAAGGGTTGGCAACAAAAAGGTCATCGGCCGTAGTAAATGCACTTTAACAAGATTTATCCAACATGCAAAGATGGAAAAGTGGACTTCAAAGTGACAAGATATGATGTCTGGTATAAAATTTTGGAATGGGTCACTTAACTCCAGCGATAAAGTGGCTGCATTCAGCAAACCGGTAAACGGTAAAGAATTTTGTGTAGTGTGGCCAGTACAAACCAAATGGACAGAAATGGATTAAATAGTGTATACTTTAGTTCAAGCATGAGAAGCCCGACATTGGGGCCACAAGCAACCCTTTTGCTTTTTTTTATAAATGTATGTCAAAGTCATCTGTTCCCGTGCTGGTGGCACATGAAAAGCAACCCGCATACTCTGTGTAGTGGTTGTCATTAGGAAAGTGTTGCCTTGCTTGACACTGATATGTCCCACATTATAACGACTTACTTCATTGTCTGTTGTTGTTGGCACTCCATCGAGGGTTCCAGTTGATCCATTTAACGGAACAGCCTGCTCGTAAAATTAACGTGCAAGTGGCTGAGCACTCCACAGACACGTGTACCCTTAACGTAGTTCTTGGGGATATACAGTGTGACAAGACTGGCCCTTTGAAATACAGGTACAACAGAAACAGGAAGTAAGAGTGAGAGAAAGTTGTGGTGGAAGAGTACAGCAGGGTTCGCCACTGTCCCCTGCTCGAGCCTCGTGGAGCTTTAGGTGTTTTCGCTCAATAAACACTCACAACGCCCAGTCTGGGAATCGAAACCGCAAGTCCGCTGCGCTAACCACTGGCCCATTGCGCCTCCACTTCATTGTCTGTATGACTAGCCCAAATGGCGTACCTCGCAGTTTGACACCACTTGTGCCTGTCCACTATTTAATTGTGGTGCAATAGCCCACTTCTCTCACTCGGGGGTGTCCTCCACAACAGAAAGATATCAAGCCATAGAAACCATATCAAAATAGACAATTGGAGTCCAGACAGCTCTTTTCAAACCCTCCAACCCATGCCAGCATGGAAAACAGACATTAAATGATGACGATGATCCAGTCATTGGGCTACAGCTATGCAGGGGCAACATCCTGAAGGGGTTAGAAAAAAAAAAAATCAACTCAACTGATACTTCAGACGAATTACCATGAAGCATTTTACCCAGCATATGAACAATTCAACCAACTCACCCCCTTGTACTCCCTACAGTATTATCCTGTTAGTGGTGTGGACAGAGCTTTATGAGTAATCTCTTATGGCCTGGCCCAATGCAAGTAAGTTCACCCATGCCTACTTTAGACAAAGAGTGATTAACACCATCATTAGCCAGCCATAAAATGAGTAACTGAAGCCAGCTAAGATTGCTGCTAATAGTAATGTTAGAAAGGTGCTGGAAAAGAAATATTCGGACCTGAGATGTTAAATTCATTGGTAATTGAGAGTATCTACTTGGTACAACCTGCTAGAAATAGCAGCCAAATCACACTATGATTACCCTCTAAAAAATAGCCACACTGATCTGGAGTTCCCTAGATGAGGCAGTTAGGATCGAAATGCCTCTAATCAGGTTTGACCTGGGGTTAAACTAAGGAGCCTATAACTTCATTCACCAAGCTGAATGTTAATGAACAAACTCATCAATAAAGTGGAAATGGCTTCATTGACAATCCAGTATTGATTTCCAGTTGTTTCTATTGAGCTGTCAAAAGAACTTGCAACATTAACTTTCTTGATGTTAAATTGTTCCTCATTCAATATTAACTTCCTGTTTTAAAGTGATTTTAATTAAAACCTATTGAAGTTCCTAATATCAGCTTAATAATAAAGTAATTTTACTAAATTGTACATTATTTTCACAATTTAAAATTAAGTTAACCCTTTTGATACCAACCCAGCTGAAACTGGCTGTGTAGTACAAATGTCTTGTTGACATAAGCTTTGAATTAAAATCTTCCACCAAACCTTAGTCACTATTTATGTTCCTAACACCAGCTTAATGATAGCTAAGTTAGTTTACTAAATTTTTTGTTATATTGAAAGTAATTGAAAGAAACAGAGCATCTCAAAATAAATACGGTAATGAAAGAGTTAAAGTCAGTGTATTTCAACAGAAAAACGCTGCCTCAATTAAAAAAAAAACTCTTATTTATGCCAAAACCAGCTGTATATAATCCGGTGCTGAAGCCATATGATCATCTCATTTATTCCAGTGCATTTTACAATGTGCCTTTCCTCCTTTAGACAATCAAGAAGAGAAATTTTATTTCTACAAACTCTCAGCATGACCAAGCCCGCAGAAATATACACCTCCTCCTTACTTAGAAATTCACCAATATATATTTCTATGAGAATGTGCACACACAAAGATACATTCAAATACAATCTTTATTATCCAACCCCAACACACACTGGCTCGTTTCCTTATTACCACTCTCTTGTATTACATTTCTGATAGTATAGTAATGTTCTATAAACACCAACAATGTTATGATTCATGCACAAGTTTGTCAGAAATAGCCAAGACCAATCAACAAACTGCAGAAATTAGTTATCTCTTTTGCTATGGAAATCAGATATATCTGCTCAAAATTTCATTACCAATCTACCTTTTGTTGAGGAATGGCATATATGAAACAATTTATAACAAATTTATTAAGGCAATATCACTTGCAGAAAATGCCAATTCTATTCTTTGGTTGATATTTAAGATCGTTGCTGGAATAACCATGAAATTTAATTCCACATTGAAAAAGTTAATAAGCAATACACTAGACTCTGCAATCAAATTTAAAACGGTTTTAGTCATGAAATATTAGGAAAAAGAATTGCTAATTCTATTGTTTACCAATTTCTAACATTAGCAAAATGCCATACTTTTGCTGGGAAGAGTACATACTAGCCCATGTTTTATAGATCCTGAATATGAAAAGGCAACGTTGACCATAGCAGAATTTCAACTGAAACATGGAAATGAAACGAAATATTTTGTCAGAAACTCTATTTTAACACTTACTATGTATATTAAATAACACTGAAATCACTGGTTTTGTGTAATAAAGTAAAAACTGTAAGACATGAGATGAGGCTCAATTTCTTTTATTTTAAACCATAAATAACTTCAGGTCATCACTATTAATGTTGTTTTCTTCTGAATGAACAACCTGGGGAAAAAGTGAGAAAAGAATTATTAAACGACAGTTGTTATTGTAGAGTCCTCTTCAAAGTAACAAAATAAAACATCGTTCCAAAGGCTGTATGTAGCTTTGATATATATTAACAGTCAAGCATGCAAGTGGCAATACATCATAGCTCTCTCCTCAGTCAATCAAAAATAAAGGACTGTGTTCCACAAGAACTTATGTACATTGACAAGCTAATGCTCAATGCAGAATCAAAAAAATTCCAATATACAATATAAAACAAGTCTGACCTAAGAAGACGGTGGGAAAATATGGTAAAGCCTAGGGTATTAGTTTATAGAAAGGATCTGCTGACCTTGCATAGTATGCAAAAAAGGCAAGAATTTAACTGTATTTACTCATTATGAGGGGAAATTTAATACAAAACATCGGGTTCAAAATGGGAGAGAAGCAGTGTTAAAAAGAAAATTTACTACTGATCTTTAGCTACAAAATACAGAGGAGGGGATCACACATTCAAAATCATCGCACTCAAGTAAATACATGTAATCAAGGAAAATATTTTATGTACAAAGATGTAGTTAGTATAACTGGAAGCCAAATTTTTGTAAATACTTGAGATGAACTTGTAACAGTGATAAATGATCATGTGTGTACTGTTGGGTAAATTTTAAGCTCAACAGTTGAAATTAGCATCCTTCATAAGCAAGGATAGAACAGTACTAATTCAGACAAGCATGTTTGACATTGTTCCTTATTTTGTTGCGTGATGTCTTGCATAGTTATATAAATGCTAGGTCTTTTTTACAGGTATATTAGTTAGTCACCACTACTGAGACATTTTATTAACTATCTCACATACAAGTAAAAAAGACCTAGCACTTATATAACTATGCAAGACATCACGCAACAAAATAAGGAACAATGTCAAACATGCTTGTCTGAATTAGTACTGTTCTATCCTTGCTTATATGAAGGATGCTAATTTCAATTGCTGAGCCTAAAATTTACCCAACAGTACATACATGATCATTTATCATTGGTGTTTGATTCCAAAATGACACCATCATTTAATGTCCAATTTCCATGCTGTCACAAGTTAGATGGCTTGACAGAAACTGGCAAGACTAAGGGATGCACCAGGTTCCATAGTCTGTTTTGGCTTGGTTGACCTTCTTAATGCCAACCACTTTACAGAGTGTATTGGATGCTTTTTCTTTTTTACATGGCACTTTAGTTACCAGTAACAAATGAATAATAGAACACATGGGAAAATAAGTTTCATTCAGACCCCCCCCCCCCAAGTAGTCCTGAGCATTGTGGGTGGCTACAGGGATGCACCTTTGCAGTCCAAGTACAATCTTTGACAGATTCATTTGCTATAGCTGTAACATGGTTCACAACTAAGCACAGTGATATCACAGATCAATAACGAATGAATTAGTCATAAAGGAGGATGGATGCACTCCCATCCAATCTACCTACAATAGTTAAGCAGCTAATATTTAAGCCCCAGCAAAAGGATTCCAACCACAACTAGATAATTGATGTCTAGTCAATTAAATCTGGTGGTTAGTGCTGTGACCAGTTGGTTCTTTTAGGGCACATTACATTACATTGAAGTTTTCTCTACTGTTTAGGCCAGATCTGGCCAGCTTACTAACCATTAGCATGCAGATTATTCTGCCAAAATGTAATGCTTATCTATTCACTTTGTATTGAATTAATCATGCATTATCCTGTACCTTTGAGATATCGCTGATGTAATTATTTATTTTGAGAATGAAAAAAACTCTATAAGATAGATGTGAGAGGCCAGGGCTAGCTAGTTTGAACATTAAACAGATAGAATATTTTGACCGGATATGGCTGGTTTAAATGTTAAAGGGTTAAAGCAGGGGTCTCCAAAGTGGTCGATATCCCTGGGGATCAATGAGGGGTTGATGATCCAAAAAATTTGGAGACCCTTGGGTTAAAGCAATGATGTGAAAGATGAGACAGCTTTGTGAACAGAGAACAAAATACGTGTGTAAATACATACACATATGCACATTTTGTCGCAAAGAGGATGTGAGATGGTAAATACTATAGCTAAGAGCGTATATATCCCTTAATTTAAGAGATGATAATTATTAAAGACAAAATACACCACATATGAATTAATATACCCTATATGTGAAGAGAATCTTGTATAATGAAGACTTATACCACAAATATTCTCTCAATTACTTATTAACGAAGGAGTAAGAACATAACAATATCGATCTTTTGCAATCTTCTGGTTGCTGAATATTATCTTTAAGGTTAGGCATCACCATTATTTTATGTCACTTTCCAGGCTAACATGTCATCATATTTATTCTAAACTGCCTCTCAGTTCAGAGCTACTGCTCCTTAAGAACAACAAATGGTATCTTCATGCACAGAATTTATTAATATGTTTATTTGAACAAAAGAGAATGCTTCTTACCTTCTGTAAGTCTGGCTTTGCCTCCTGTGGGCTGACATAATACAGTTGAACATCCAACACACAGAACAACAGTCTGAGCATGACTGAATACTGTGGTGATTTTATAACATCCTGGAAAACACAAACCAACACAATTAAAGTCACTCTCTCTACAATATCAGTCAACATATAATTACTTCAAATGTCACAGACAAAATTATGTGAAAACAACCATCTATTAGTTAAATGACAATTATCAAGCAACTTCAACAGATCATCATCATTTAACGTCCATTTACGGTGCTGGCATGGATTGGACGGTTTGACAAGAGCTGGCAAGCCAAAGAACTGCAACAGCTCCATTAAAGACTAAATACTAAAATAGTAGACATAAAAAACTATTTTCAAATTGCTGCCCTTCAATGAATATATATTCACAAATTTACATTTAGTTAATATAGGCAGATTACATAAAATTAAAATGAAACTAGCAGCATTTGGACATTTCTGGTTATACGGTTGCCTTTTTCAATCCCAGTACATCTAGGAATAAATCACCTGAAATATAGTTTATATTTCAAGATTGTAAGGTGTGTGCGATTTGTGAGATTCCTTTATTTCTAGCAGGTCAAAGCCAAGCGAAAAATTATTTACAGTTTGAAAGTAATAATGCCTTTTGATCCTTAAACATTTCGAAAACCAAAATAAAACAGAGCAAATTTGATGAATCAATATTTATCAAAAGATAAACAAATAATCGTTAATAGTGATTACTAAAAATCGTTAAACCAAAAGTATTTTTTTCCTATGAAAGTGAAAGTCTTTATTCAAGGGAAAGCCCAACTAATATTTAAAAGACGCGTAGAAAGTGGATATCACACTTTGCAATGGCATTCAAACAACTTACACCCCATTCATAGCAACAATCACACGAACAACGTATCTACAGCATTCACCAATACATAAAAATCCTGTATAATTTCAGCTTACAGATTTTTCAGAAAAATAATAATTAAAATCCTTTCTACTATAGACACAAAGCCTGAAATTTTATGGGCGGGGATTTAGTTGATTACACTGACCGCAGTATTCAACTGGTATGTATTATATTGATCTCGAAGCGATAAAAGTCAAAGTCAACCTCAGCGGAATTTGAACTTAAAACATAAAGACGGATGAAATGTCTACTAAGCAAATTTGTCCGGCGTGCTAACGATTCTACCAGCTCGCTGCCTTAATAATAACGATTTCTTTAAATCAAACTTATTTTACACAAAATCGAAAGTTACAATTTTCTTTCGTCAGGTCTTTTTCGATCATTAACGATTATTTGTTTTATTTTTCACACAGATTAATTATCTTTGTTGTTCGTCATTTTATTTGTTCAAAGATCGAAAAATTAATATGAAGTAATCAATATTGTACGCTAACTTCAGAAATTTATTTTATCTCAGTTCATTCATAAAGACATCTGATAAAATGCCAATGTTCGGAATTCAGTTTAGCCTTTCATCCTTTCGGGGTTCGATAAATAAAGTACTGGTTAAATATTGGGAGTCGTACTCAACCTTTTTCCTCTTCAAAATTACTGGTCTTGTGTCAACAAAAAAATAAATCATTATTTTATACATCTGCAGCAAAGACAAATCTGTTGGCCTAGTTAACAAATATTCCATTTATACTATAAGGAGCAGTTAGAAGAATAAAAATGGTGGATATTTTTGAATCCTAAAATATAGATCCAGATTTAACAATCGAAATCAACTTCAAATCACAATCTATTATTTTAATTAAATGACACATTGGATCCTGGGACCAGTTGAATCAGATGTCAAAAGGCTAAACATACAAATGTTAAAGAAAAACAAAAGTGCCTTTCATATTCACATACAAATGAAGGCAAAACAAAAATAGATCTTATGTATTTTAGGAGACTGGCGACTTTAAATTACATATCTAATATTTAAAGCCAGCATGGGCAACCTTTCCGGAGAAGCGGGTTGCAATACTAAGAAAAATTCACGGTAATTTTTCGTTAAGCGTGCTAATTCAGAAAATCCCGCGGGCCGCAGTTTGTTCATGACTCATCTACAGGAATAAACGTTGACTTCTAACAAAATCACTTTATACTATATGACACATTTTCAATTAGTTTCTGAATGGTCATCATGAATATAAATGGGATACACTTAGAAAATACAGTGTGTTCAACTTTGAGATCAACAAGATATTTCAACGCACAAAAAATCATGGGATATGTTGGCACACGCCTTCGAGTTAAAACGAAAGATTGCCTCATGAACCCCTAACCCTAAACAACTGGTGTGTGTATTCTTTACCTTCACCAAATTTTGTATTAGTTATTTAGATATGTATTTTAGTTTCATTTTATGATTGTTTTGTGCCAAAATATTTTGAAACTTATTACCAAGTGTTAAAATACACCTTAAAATAAATAAACTTAACTTACCTGGGCATTTGACATCCATAAAGTAACTGTTTGGAGACTGTACAAGTCTTTTTAGTTTACATTTCCTTCGTTCCTTTTCTAAGGAAGGATGCAATAAATCTTTAGCGAGCTGCAATGATAAAAACAGAAATATTAAACACTTAAACATTCACCACGCGTGTCTTCAGAAATATTAAATTAAAAGCACGCACTTAGAATACCTGCTAAAAAGACAGAAATTTTAAAGAGATTACATCTTCCAATGAAGGACTTGACATAACGATTTCAAGAACAAGATAAATGGAGTGAAAATATGATAATTCCCGACCTTTTGGTCGCTTTTAAGCCAATACAAGTGTTATAATTAAGTTATTTAACAAGATCGTGTGCGATCACACACGGTAATCTTAGTTAGTAAAACATGTTTAATAAAGAACTTGCAGAATTAAATTATATAAAGAGCTTGTTGAGAGAAGGTTAAATGGGGAAATGTATTAAAAGAGATATCACTTTTAATTGAGAAATGTTTTTGTTGTTAAACAGACACCATTATTAAATTCGATAAAGCGGAAGTCACGTCGCATGTGTTTATATAACGGGGAAAAAAACATAACAAAAGACCAAATATAACGCTAAATATTGCAGTTTTACCTAATTAAGATAATAATTAACGATTTCTTTGTTATATTTGACAACAATGAGAGAAGATTAAAGCAAAAACAGACGAAAAAACAGAGCAGCAAATTACTAACCGGCATGATGTCCCGTTAAACCGTACAGAAAGGAAGTTCAAGAGGGAATTGCTTATATATATAGTAATAAAGTTAACGACTCATTCTCAGCAATAGTATCGTATTCATGCCATTAATCTTTTTCCATAATTAATTAAATGTTGCTGTATATCTAACTGAAAATATACGCTTTTGCTGATATTTTTATTCTTCGTATAGCAAATACATATCATGAATATTGAAATCAGTGAACTTAATTTAGGTTCAGAATGTGACAAGTGTTGCATATTTAGGTGAAAATTAAATTCAGGCTGTTAAACCGTAACATTGAAATCAAATCTACCTGTTTATTCCTTGTTCTAAGATACATAGAAAGCAAATATACTACTTAATATAGTTTCCTTTCTCATTTTTTTCCGTGGGTATAACTCCTAATTATGAACATTGATACTTTACCGTGGGGAGGGTGGGGTAATTTTGAAATTTTGTCAACATGCAACAAGTTTGCTTCTTAATTTTAAATCAAATTAATTTTCCCTTTTTCCTCCTTGCGACTGAACTACTCAATATATATTTTATTGAGAAATATGTTACCCCACCAATATTTCTTCAGCACGCGCTTCCCCTACACTCCATATTGACCCACGGTGAACATCACCTTTCCAGTTTATTTCATTATAACGAACCAACGACGGAGTTTCTATGAATTCACTCGACCCGCTGGAGATTGCAGCCAAATCGGCGGAGACGGGCTGTATGTTATCTGAACCTTTCCCCACTAACTCAAAACCTAACCCTAACCCCGTTTGCCAAAGCGCATTTTTTCCTTCATATTTATTTCATATAAGGTGCATTTCAACTACTACACTATTTTTTTTTTCACTTTTTCCACCGGGTGTGGATCTATATAAAAACCGGAGGGGGGGGATAGAAATTTTGAAATTTTTTTTTCAGAATCGGAATCTCCATAGCCTAAAACGTGGGATTCCGTAAAAAAAAAAAAAAGGGGGGAAAGGTTCAGATTAGAAATTAATTTTTTTTTTGTAACTGAACACTTTCAAACTTCGGACACTGGTAGAATGTGCCATATAAAACATTTTACTGTTAGTGTTGTTGAGAAAAGCTTATATTTTTTCACTTCAATTCGGTTCAAACTAATAGCCGCAGAGATGTTATTTTCAGAGCAATCGAACCCCCGAAATAGTTTTTTTTTTTATATGTTGGGTTGAAACCATAGATAACACTTCACCCTCGACACAAATACCACGTAAAAAAAGTAGCGTTACAATATCCTAGTTATTCTCCTTAGCAAGGGATTTGTGTTTAAATAGGAGAAAGTATTTTCAGTCTCTACTAATTTCTCCCTAAAGTCCTAAAGAAGTGAATAATCACATTTCAGTAGCCATCAACTTTTAATATAGGATTTGTACAAATCCAAAACAAAGTTGTTCTCTGAATAGTATTTTTCGTTTTCTAGCGTAAGAGGAATGTCTCTGAGTAAAGTGCAGCAAATATAATACTAAAGCAAATGAACTGTCAGCTGAATACGTGACTGTTTCTCTCTGTCTCTTTCTTTTTTTTCTAATTTCACAGTTACTCCCTCATTTCTCCCCTCTCTATTTAATCTCGCCTTTTCTCGCTCAAATTTCTTTTCTCTCTCTCTCTTTCTTTCTTTCTAATCTCTCAATCCCTCCTCTCTGTTAAATTATATATAATATCTCTGTTCACCCTCTCTTTATATAAGTATTTCTCTCTCCCTCTTTCTTCCTCTCTGTCTTATTTTGTATATAGTTATCTCTCTCCCCTCTCTTACTTTGTATATGATGATATCTCTCCCCTCTCTCGTACTTTATATATAACTATATTTCTTACCCTCTCTTTCAGTTTATATATAACTATATCACTCCGCCCCCTCTCTTCTACTTTATATATATATATATATATATATATATATAT
>NC_068998.1:12194546-12199628 GCF_001194135.2 Octopus bimaculoides | reverse complement strand
ACACGTACTACAGCAGTCCAATTTCATCTTATCCAACTTGGTTATTTGCTTGCGAAGTATAAACCATGCCGGTTAGATTCACATTTTTTAAAAGTCTAATTATCAATATTTTACCCTCCCAAATACCTTTAAATTGTGCATACTTTTATATGTTTGCATACTTCTGGTCTTTCGACGATAATAATTCCGATGTGAAAACTTGCCTCGATCAGCCATGTGTTGGTTGGCATGTGCGTGTTTAATTAATATTTTAGAAGCATTTTATAATGTGTATATGTATATATAGTGTGATCGTTATTTAGGAAATATATTGCTAAACTGGAGTTCGTAAAAGTTTTCCAATATATTTTTCATAACTAATTGAATTTTAGTTATATTTTTTTTGTTTGGTAAAACATTTTGTTGGAAAGACCGTAAATATTTTAGTGATTTTCTTATTTTTACATTTTTATTTTATTATTAGAGACGAAATAGAGAATATCTTTGATTATTAGCTATATAGATTTTGATTATTAACTACGCACGCACACACACATGTTATCAGTTCATTATTTTTGTTAAAATTTATAATTAAAAATCGTAGTGGGTACAGTAAGTCTAAAAAAAAAAAAAGAGCACTGGAAAAGTATGAGAAATAGAAAATATATTTTGCTTTACTTAATTAACTGGCATTTTATGATAGTTATTTCGAAAGAACGCCTTATTACTATTACTATTATTATAAGACAATTTCTTGGAAAGACCATAAATATTTTTGTCCTTTGTTATTTATTTTATATTTATATATATATTTTTAGATGTTGAAACGAAATCGAGTATATCTTTGATAAATTAATTGTGGTAATGTTTCGCCATATGTTTTTTCCACTTTATCCCACGTGTTTGCTTTTCTCTTGAAATCTATATTCTTTTCTTTTCTCTCTTCAAAATGTCTGTGCAGCATGTCTAAATTATTCTCTGTTGCTTTCAGTAAGAAGTAAAAGCAAATTTTTTTTTACTACATTACACCACGATCATAAAAATGATATGAGGACAATATGAAAACGTTTTTTTAAAAATTTTCGTTATGTTTGTTAATGGTGCTCTCTGACGATTACTTAGTTCATTAGTGCATCGCGGACCTATATGTCTGTATAAAAAGATGCGTATGGGGGCCTTATTTCGTGTAAATAGATGGGTTGTGTTGCAGAAGACATCCAACAGCAAATAATGTAGGTTGATAAAATAGTTTTTGTTTTCGCGTAAATTGAGGAGTATTTTTGTTACACGAGGGTACCTATATACCTGGTTACTCGATCTACTCGGAAAGCAATCACATACCCTCAAATCGCATCCGCTCTTTTGAAAAGGACACGTAGGACAATGTGGCCCTAAGTAACTGTATATAGAGAAAATAAGGGATAGTGGCGATGGTTGGAATGCCATTGATCATGGGTCTGTGCCAACACAGAGCAAACCTTGGGCTAAACGAGAACTACATCCAGAGTAAAAGAAATCATGTCAAAATGCCACGAGACGTTATAAGTGGTCTCTATAATAGAATTTATTATATGGATGAATTTATACATACACTGAAGAACTGCCCAGGTCCCATGTCTGTTTTGGCATGGTTTCTACGGCTGGGTGTCTTTCCTAACGCCAACCACTTAACAGAGTGTACTGGGTGCTTTTACACAGCACTGGCACGGGTGCGTTTACGTGGCACCAGCATTCGCGAGCTCGCAAGATTAGCTGGAGAGGGATGTAGAGGACAAGCACAAGAGTCTTGGAGTCCTGTCAGCGTCTCTGAGTCCCAACATCTGTAGATCTTTTCTCACCACTTCGTCCCACGTCTTCCTGGGTCTACACCTTCTACACATTCCCTCCATAATGAGAGACCAGCATCTCTTGATGCAACTATCTTCGTTCATACACATTACATGACCATACCAGTGCAGTCTTCTCTCTTGAACACTAATTCTTATGGAGGAAAGGTTTGTACTCAAAACTGGTGAGATTGATGCTGTTAGTATTTCGTTTAAACTGCTGCAAATCAATACATGAAGAAATAGACGTGAGCAGGGAAGAGGTTCCAGTGCTAAGTGTTGTTCTGGGTAGGAATGACTGGAAATGGTGGTTCAAAAGCCTTAATGTTAAGCACAAGGGAAACAAGTTGTGGAGTTCTTGAGTGTGAAGTTGGTGTAAGGCCAGCCAGGTCTAAGGAACAGAAGTTGTTATGGTAGTAATAGAAAAAAAAAAAACAGTTGACAGCATGCTTACAGGCCATGGGCTGAGGCATATCATCTGGAAGTGATTTAATGTCAGTCAATTGAATGGCCCTTCCCTGGTTGTAGCCCAGGATATCTGTTTTGCAGCACCACCATGCATTCTAGATCTCCATTGAGAGTCACTTGAACTTTGTAGAGTATCAGTAATTGTTGAGGGTTGAAATATTTTCTGGCCCTGAAGGAAAAAGCCATTGTTTAGAATGCAATCTTAGCTGCGTTAAGGATGTGCTTTTGCTAGGAGAGATCCTTGATGACAATGAGGCCTGGCATTTGGAATTACCTTTGGGGCTATTGCTGAGTGCCACTCATTCTGAGGAGTGGGATGGGGATAGTATTTTCTTAATGCGAGTAGTGCTTAAACTCTTTTCTTATTGATGAGACAAGATTGACACGGTCCACTGGTGGATATTCTCAAGATCTCCATTTATGGAATCAATGCAGGTTTGATGTGTTTAGGTTTACTCTAAGCTAAGAAAGTCTATATCTGCAATTGTTTCACTTGAAAGGGAACATTGGTGGTACATGTCTTGGCTCAAACCCAAATTGCATCTTAGTTAAGCTAATTCTCTTCCTAATCAGTTGAGCTTTAGGTATTCTGTTTTTTTTTTAAACCTGGCCCATTAATTTAGTATCTCTGTAGTTGTATCTTTCTTGAGCATCAGCTTTGCCATTGTTGGCAAAGAATTCACTCAAGGATAACTATATCTCTGTGCCACTCATGAAGTATGACACCTCTCTGTGTTACTGGTTTGACTGTGATTAGTGCATATCTTACTGTGCTAGATATTTTCAGTATCTGATCATATCTCTTCTTTCCATGAGGAATTCCAAGAGCCTTAATCTTTTTCATTACTTGTACTACATAAATGGCCTCTATGTACACCTGCTGCACAGGTCCATTAAAGATATATTAGGTAACATCATGATGAGGTCACTCATTAATTACCGAAATAGTCAGTTGAAGAACCTTGGGGAAATGGTTCTTTTGCTCGTCTATCAGTCCTTAACCCTTTTGTTACCATATTTATTTTGAGATGCTCTGTGTTTCTTTCCATTATTTTAAGTATAACAAAGAATTTAGTAAAATAAATCATTAAGCACATATTAGGAACATAAATTGTAACTAAGGTTTGGTGAAAGATTTTAATTCAAAACTTATGAGAACAAAACATTTGTACTACAGAACCAGAGCCGGTTTCAGCCGGGTTGGTAACGAAAGGGTTAAGGTGCATATGATTGCATCACTATTGTGCCACACTGTCTAAGATTAGTTTAAACTTAATTATTTTCTCACATACTCTTACTAACTCAATTACTTTACCCATTTCTTTTCTAACTTAGAAGCATTTGTTATATGTGAGGAGTCTGGCTAAGGCCCCCCCCCTCCATCTTATCTCTTGCACACAACATCTACTTCTTACTCTAGCATGTCTGTAATCTCTCTAGTCTTACTTTCTGTTGTGTCAACATTAATAGTGGAAGCTCTGAGGTTTAGTACCTGATAAAATGGTCCTGTAGGCCATGTCCAGGCTGTTTGTTGCTTACTAGACTGAGAGATTATTACTTCGCTTGGAAACAAGTAGTGTTGGCAACAGGAAGATATCTGGTTATAAAAAAGTCTGCTCCAATCTGTTCTCATGTGATCCATGAAAGCATAGGAAAGTAGATGTTAAAATGATGATGAATAGAGAGGGGGGGGGGATAGTCTGTACTGTATCTAGTTCAATGGTTCACAAACCATTTTTTACAAATGGATTCCTTTGATTCCTATTTTACTTGGGTGGACTCTCATAGCCTTTCCATGTTTAAAAATATCATCCTATATTTTTAGAATTAGATATTTGGAATTGTATTAAAAAAAAAAAAACAATTGTTAAAAAATTTGGTGCATTGTAAAAGTATAACCAATTTATTGTGCATAAATTTTAACAAATGGACCCTGGTAGAGAACCACCGATTCCAGTAGCAGTTGTCCTATCATTTTGTATTCAGAGACTACCTCATTGTGCAATGTATCCTTCCTTCGAAGACAATTGGGGTGTGAATTGAGTGATATTTTGTTACCATTTCTAGTAGGTCAAGCGACCACATAGAGGCTCCTTTCTTGTTTAGCCCGAAGTGAGCTTAAACCATTAGCCCTAAGATTAAAAACAGTGTACACTCCTATATTGTCCAATATCTTCTTTAGTGAGGAGACTTGGCTGCTATTTCTAGCATGCCAAGGAACCATGTAGTGGCTCCACGTTTGTTTATGTACTATCAAGTTACTCTCTATGGTATCAAGTTTGTCAATAATTATGTTTACATTTATTTATCTACCAGGCGTCTAGATACTAAATATAAATATGAACGTGTGTGTGTTTGTATACAAAGCAGTTTGCTATATATTGTCCAAAAGGCAGTTGCATGTGTATGTAAATTACAACCCTGTGTGTGTGTGTGTGTGCGTGCGCGCGCGCTTAAACAAGTCTGAACATGTCTTTGAGGTTTGTTTGTTACGATAGTTACTCTAATTCAGTGAGTAGTTGTTTCTGCTGTAACCTAAATACAGAGTAATTCATTCACTTACTCTTTTAATTGTTTCAGTCATTTGACTGTGGCCATGCTGGAGCACCGCCTTTAGTCGAGCAAATCGACCCCAGGACTTATTCTTTGTAAGCCTAGTACTTATTCTATCGGTCTCTTTTGCCGAACCGCTAAGTTACGGGGTCGTAAACACACCAGCATCGGTTGTCAAGCGAAGTTGGGGGGGACAAACACAGACACACAAACATACACATACATATATATATATATATATATATATATATATATA
>NC_068998.1:12191749-12194529 GCF_001194135.2 Octopus bimaculoides | reverse complement strand
CTTCTTTCAGTTTCTGTCTACCAAATCCACTCACAAGGCTTTGGTCGGGCCGAGGCTATAGTAGAAGACAGTTGCCCAAGGTGCCACGCCGTGGGACTGAACCCAGAACCATGTGGTTGGTAAGTAAGCTACTTACCACACAGCCACTCCTGCGCCTTATTTATTTATTTTTTGGATGACATTATCCAATGTATTTTCGTTTCTTTTTTTAAAAAAGAAAAAAATAGAGCATAATAAGGATTTGTGCTAGCTGGAGTGGTCCTTGATTTTGTAGACCCCATCTTACTAAACATTACCTAATATATAAAGTACCATCCAGGGCAGACTATATATTGTCTCATCCTCCTTCAAGTACCCTATGTGATTGGGTGTGTTGCTATAAAGGTTTGGTTGCTATTTTTAGAAAGTTGAGAGACCACATAGGGGCTCTCATCGGCTTATGGTTATGTTTTGAGGTACACTACTCCACCTGCAAATTTTTAATTCCTGGTTCTTTGTACAGGTGTTTTACTATTAGCTGTTTTTCCTGGGAGCCTATAACCCTCTATGAATTTTCTCTACTGAAATTGTATGCTTACTGAATTGTGTGTGTGTGTGTAACTGCAGTTTAGCAAGTTGATAAGGGGCCCAATGGCATGGGTTGGATGGGACTTATTGGAAGTAATATTCTATGGTCAGATGCCTTTTTTGTTATCAACTTTTTTTTTTAAAGTATTGTATTTTTTTATTTCACTGATCTTCACATGTCAAAACCAATGAACTACAAGACTTAAATGTTTATGGGAAATGTAAACAAATATCGGTACTAGTGGGATACAAGGATCCCGAAATAATTGACTTAATGATACAAGGGGCTTGACGTGGGTCCCGAAACATTAACTTAACGATACAAGTTTGGTGTAAGTTGGAATGGATACGCCTTAAACATATATAGTCTATTATTTTATAATTATTTCTATCATATATTGCAATAAAATGAACAAAGATAATAAATTTTGTAAAAAACTTACAAACAATCAAGAATCCACAAAGGATATTGTTGGGCTCTTTGTATGATTAAGTCAATATTTCAGGACCCTTGTATCCCACTAGTACCCAAATATCACTGTTGCTTAGTGTCACTGCAGACTCATGGTAGCAGGCAGTTACACATTCGTATGTCCATGTATACACACACACACATGCACATGATTAGCTTCTGTGCAATTTTTGTCAAGTTTTACTCAAGTGACAATAAGTGCAAATGTGCCTATAGGTACTGGTGTGACTGTAGTTAAGAAATTTGCTTCCCAGTCACATGGTTTCGGATTCAGTCACACTTTGTGAGACCTTGAGTAAGTGTCTTCAACTATAGCACTGAACTGACCAAAACCAAAATTTTGGTTTCTACACCTGAATGCCTTTCCTGTTGCCAACCACTTCACAATGTACTGGGTAATTTTAAAAACATTTTTTTCATGGCATCAGAACTGGTGAAGTTACCAAGTATGTGCAAAACAAGACTCCTTCAACTCAGAGGGATGTGAAAGTATGATACAAAAATAGGGGTAAATGTCTTGCTGAAAAGTTGAATACATAGCTTCCCTATCTAGAAAGAGAAGAGGAATGTGAGGTCAAGTCACAAGGTAAATAAGAGATAGAGAAAGAAAGAATAGGGATAGAGGTGCGGAAAAAGTGGGTGGGTAGATAAGTGTGCTAGATTGAAAAGAGTATATATATATATATATGTGTGTGTGTGTGTGTGTGTGTGTGTGTGTGAAGGCGCATAGCTCAGTGGTTAGTGTCAGATTCACAATCATGAGGTAGTGAGTTTGATTCCCTGACTGAACTGTGTGTTGTGTCCTTGAGCAAGACACTTTATTTCATGTTGCTCCAGTTCACTCAGTTGTAGAAGTGAGTTGCAGTGTTTCTTATTATGACCTATAAATATGCTATATTTTTGGTTACCCTTTTTTTTTTTGAATGCTCAATTTATTGATCACATGCAGTTAAGGCTTTCTACGAAAATCAGCTCCCACATTTATTCTATGACTTACTGTATGTTAGGTTATCTTGCAAGCCCTTACAACACAGTCTTCATTACAAGTTGTTGTTACTGTAACCTTTTTGTCTTCTTGTTCTGACATAGTATATCTAGAACTACATTATCCAAATAAGTCCCTCCTTTTTGAATATAGAGTATGATATGAGAGGAATTTTGCTGTTATCTCTAACAATTTGGTTAGCCATTGAGCTTTCTTAGTTCATTTTCATTACAGGAGAAACCTCCTATCTACTCTAATTTGATATATCACACCCTATTATGTATTGGAATTGATAATTTAGTATCTAAATGTAATTCATTACCAGTGTATCTGTTTCATTTACTCTAGTTTTGTTCTGACTTGATTTCCTTTATGCTCTGTGCTATAGTGTATAGTGGAGGCGCAATGGCCCAGTAGTTAGAGCAGCGGACTCGCAGTCATAGGATCGTGGTTTCGATTCCCAGACTGGGCGTTGTGAGTGTTTATTGAGCGAAAACACCTAAAGCTCCACGGGGCTCCGGCAGGGGATGGTGGCGAACCCTGCTGTACTCTTTCATCACAACTTTCTCTCACTCTTTCTTCCTGTTTCTGTTGTACCTGTAATTCAAAGGGTCAGCCTTGTCACACTGTGTCACGCTGAATATCCCCGAGAACTACGTTAAGGGTACACGTGTCTGTGGAGTGCTCAGCGACTTGCACGTTAATTTCACGAGCAGGCTGTTCCGTTGAGCGGATCGACTGGAACCCTCGACGGAG
>NC_068998.1:12185949-12191692 GCF_001194135.2 Octopus bimaculoides | reverse complement strand
GACGGAGTGCCAACTGCAACTGCAACATAGTGTATAGCAGTTATTTTTAATTTCATCAGTTAGGAAGTATCTGAACTCTGTACTACTTATTAGGCTTATTATCACACGCTATCTTCTATTACTGGTATCTACCTATTTTATTTCATGTATTTCTTCTGTTTTTGTCATTGCAGCTCGCTAAAGATTTATTGCATCCTTCCTTAGAAAAGGAAAGAAGGAAATGTAAACTAAAACGACTTGTACAGTCTCCAGACAGTTACTTTATGGATGTCAAATGCCCAGGTAAGCCATTTTTCTTTTTTGGGATTTGGCTTACAATAAATTCAAACGTGATTCTTTTTTAAATTGTTAGTTCTTATATGTTTCTGTTGTAAGATTCATTTTTCCATACAGTGGATGTCTGTGAATAGAGTGAATGTGTAAGCTTGTTGTTGATTACTCATCATATTAATCACTCCACTGTGGAGTGGGAAGTAGCAATCAATTTCAGTTGGAATTAGCTAAAGGGTTAATTTAACCCTTTAGCATTTAAATTACATTTGTGAAAATGTAATGCTTATTTATTCACATTGTTTTGAATTAATGTAACTTAGTTAACTTTTTACGCACATTCTTGAAATTTTATATAAATACCAATGGTTCACAGTTTTGTATAAATACTATTGGTTCACAATTATCCCTGATTTTATTGAAAATACAAAATTCTGAACCAATGGTATTCATTGGTTCAACTAATTGAGAGAAGTATTTGAGAGGTGTGGGCTAGGTGACTTTATGCCAGGGACAAGTACAGGTGTCTTGTAGAGAAGATACATGGCTACCTCACAAGACTAGTCTTGGATAATGGAACAGCTCTCCTCACCTGCTCCAAAGAAGGCCAAGTTTGTTTCATCTGCAGGGAAGGTGATGGCCTCTGTCTTTTGGATGCAAAAAGCATTGTGTTTATTGACTATCTTCAAAAGGGCCATACCATCATTGGAGAGTACTATGTCAACTTGCTGAGGTAGTTACAAAAGTCTATCAAGACCATACGTCCCAAGAAAACTGATGGGGTCTTGCTCCAGCACACAAGCCTTTGGTTTCAATGGCTGCTGTGCATGACTGTGGCTTTGAATTGGTTGATTGGCCTCCCTATTTTCCTGATTTGGCCCCATCTGACTATAATCTAGGAATCGGTATCGCAGTGATGATGATGTCATATCTGCTGTTGATGACTTTTTTGATTACCAGGATGAAAGCTTCTTCATCAGTGGAATCCAAGCATTGCAACACCGATGGAAGAAGTGTGTGGACCGCAAGGAAACTATATTGAAAAATAAACCTCATTTACTTGCTTTCCAATGAGAGTATCTTGGTCAGCCAGTAAACTTTTCAGCCAACCCTCATATAGTTGTCTGTTGACAGTGTTTTGTATTTTTATACGTGGAACATTTGAAATACAAATATGTTGACTGATTATAATAAAAGTTGATGTCTTTCATGCAATGTTTTGTATTTTTCAGGCTGTTATAAAATCACTACAGTATTTAGTCATGCTCAAACTGTTGTTTTATGTGTTGGATGTTCAACTGTATTATGTCAGCCCACAGGAGGCAAAGCCAGACTTACAGAAGGTAAGACTTTTAACAATTTGAAATCTCAAATGACTTGTAGAAAGAGAAAAAAAAAATTAATTTCTCTTTAAATATTTGTTGTTTCTAGCATTAAGCTACCCCATTACACATTGCAAGGTAGATTGGAGTAGATGTTTAAGTGACTTGTACAATAGTGTGAATGAATGTGGCACAAGTAATTTACATGAATTTTACCTTAATGTAATTGCTGAGTAGAGTATTTTAGCTTTGCTTCATTTGACCTGTTGTCAATTTTTCTTAATCAGTGTGTTAAGCTGTTACTAGTGTGGGGTTTGTATTAAGACTCAGGTCTCTTAACAAAGGAAATAAAAATAATATTGAAGAAGATTTAGATGTTTTCTGACTTGCCACTCTACAATATCATTTTTACATGCTTTATATTGTGAGTAACAGCAAATTTCTTTTGTTTCTACAGGTTGCTCATTCAGAAGGAAACAACACTGAACATAAGATGGTTTGAGGAGGTTTATTAGGCCAGGAGTGTTAGGTTTTTAAGCTCAGTGAGCTAACGTGGATGACTGAACACAAATAATGCAAGATGGCCTTCGTTTCATATCTTCCTTTTTATTTTAAATAAAATTTCTTATGAAAATTTGATAATAAATGTTATTTCAAAATATGTTAAGTTTTTTTTTTTTTCCTATCACCTTTTTGAATATTTCTAATATCTGTGGGTGAAGTTTTGGTTCCTAGCTGCAGCAATGTTTTTTGTCCCTATTTCTAACCATCTTTTACTTTTCCTTCATACTCTTGTAACCTCCCACCCCTCTTGATCCATTCCCCATATCCTCCCTTGCTCTGGTACCCCATTACAGCCTCACATCTGCCCTTATAAAATGCAAAATGGCCATGTATCTCTTTGTAGTAAGACAATTGTTTGTACTTGACTTCTATGATAATTTACTACCCTCCCAGGCACCTAGCATAAAGCCACCTCTTCCACCACTTAATCGAGGGACCCCTTTTTGATGATTTTAGCACCTTGGTCATTGTGAATGTGAATTGGTCACTAACCCCCAATTTAGCTAATGACCCACCCAGTTTCTATTTATATATTGAGCGGTAGTAATATTGGTTTCAAATTTTGGCACAAGGCCAGCAACTCCAGGGGCAAGAGTAAGTTGATTACATTGACCAGTGTTCAACTGGTACATATATTTTTGCCCCCTGTTCCAGGTTGATAAGCAAAGCCAACCATGGCAGAATTTGAACTGAACTCAGAATATAAAAACTGATGAAATGCAGCTAAGCACTCACCACCTTGAGTAGTGATAACATTTCTTTTTACTATGGGGACAAGGCCAACAATTTCAAAGGAGCAAATTGATTACATCGATCTCAAAGTTCAACTGGTGCTTATTTTATTGACCCTGATAGACAAAATGCTAAGAATTTTACCTGGTGCTCTAACAATTCTGCCAGCTCACTGCCTTGAGTGGTGGTAATATTAAAATTGTTTTGTTAGTATTGCTGTCATGACTCCAGTACATAGGAATCCCCCAAGTTTCATTGATGCTGTCCTCACAGCTGTGTGCATTCTACCGTTACCTGCATACAGTTAGATATTTTCCCGTCATGTTTAAATAGCTTAATCTGAATAATTTTCACAGAAAAAAAGTATATCCTCTCAAGCCATTCTCAGACCTGGTAAGTACATATTAGAAAATGCTTCTCCGAAGAAGTATGAAACCGAATTGTCCAGAATTTTTACTGTACTTATCAAAGGTCAACCGTTCCATTTTTCCAGTTATCTCCCTTAACTAGTAATAATGCTACTTTCTCAGTATGAATAATTTCTTTGGATGAAAATAGTTTTTGATTCAAATAGATATTCTGCATTCAAATGCTTATTGGTAGTTTAGCCACGAACAGTACCTGTGTGTAAATGGTTTTACTTAAAAGCATTTGGTTGGCTATATCCGGGCCAAACTGACCGGATCTGATCTCTTACCTCTCCTACAGTGTCATTCAAAAAAATAAACGATCACATCATTGAAATCTCAAAGCTATAAAAGATAATTCTGTATCAGCTGGACGTCTGGTTCATTAGTATTTTGCTACTTATATTAGATCTCACCATTTCATTGGCTTCCTTTTGTAGAAGTGCTTTACTTCACTTGACTATTCTTCATATCTCCATAGCTGTTTCTTCTCTTGTACACCTCAGGCAATGCCCACTTTTCTCTCAACACTTGGCAGCATACTTGAATCATTTTTTTTCTTTCTAACCTTGGAGTGTTCTCCATGGTTACTAACCATGCATTTTCTCTATATGCATACAAATCAGTTAGCTTTTTGGTTAGAGAAGGGATTTTTGTTGCCTCCCGGTTTCTTAAAAAGCACATCTTTTATTGGGTAACAGGTTTGTATTTGCTTGTTCACTTCACACATGGTTATATAGTGACTGGTTTTCACTATTTTTAAGCTTCTTGGGACGAGATCTAGGTCACCTGGCAAACAAGAATCTCCACAGACAACTGCCTCAAACCCTTATGATTGAGAACTAATCCCTCAAACACGCACCTGCTCAACTTGCATGTTGAAGTCTATGCAAGAGCAAAATTCACTGTATAACTTGGATTCTGTGAATTAATTTGTAAGCTTCTGGCTAAGTTAGAAATCCAGGCCATGTAATTAATACTACTAATGCTGTGAATCACATGATTTTTCACCAATTTATAAGTTCTGTTCATGAAACAACTTATTTTATGGTGTGCGGTATAACTATGTTCTCATGTAGAAATTTTATATTTTAGGTAAGAATTGTTAAATTACAGCAATGATAAAAAGCCCAACCTTTTCTTAACCAGTTCATGGCACGTAAAAGCACCCTCTACACTCTCTGAGTGGTTGGTGTTAGGAAGGGCATCCAACAGTAGAAACTCTGCCAAATCAGATTGGAGCCTGGTGTAGCCATCTGGTTTCACCAGTCCCCAGTCAAACCGTCCAACCCATGCTAGCATGGAAAGCGGACGTTAAACGACAATGATGATATATATATATATATATATATATATATTTGCAATCATTAAAATATCCAAAACAAAAGTACTTTTACATAAGCAGATTCAATAAAGCACAAATGCAGTGATAAGAAAGAAACTATGTTAGTTCTAAAGGTAATTTCACTGCAATTTACAGTGAAGGAAAAAAAAAAAAATCTCATTCATGGTAAAGATATCTTAGCAGCTCAGTGGCACTCTTTACTGGAACCCCAGGTTAATTTTTGGCTCCTTACAACTTGCTCAGTGGAGGACACAAAAGAGAGGTAACCATGAGTTGCCTAAAAGGGTTTAGGCCATGAAGTCAACCCCACTATATTTACACTTTTACCATAAGCAAAAATTTTTCTTCGGAGTGAACTGCAGTGAAATTGCACTAAATTAAAATATGTCAAATATATTCTAACTAATCCTAAGTACTTTTTACTTTGCTTATCTCCTACCATTAAATACATTTTTGTTATTAAAATTTTTTTTAATTACCCTGCCTTATTGTCTGTTTAAAAAATGTTTCCTCTGCATTTAGATATTCTTTTAGTTCTTTGGAATCCTTTCACCCAAGTTTTTTTTTTTTAATCTTTCAAACGTTTTTGTTGTTTATAGCCAACAATTGTAAGCGTTTTCAGCTTACTTGTCCAAGTTGTTATACTGTGGCCATGACAGTATATTGCCTAAAAGGGGTTCAGTCAATGAAATCAACTCCATATTATTTTATTGGTATCAAGACTCGAGGTATTTCGTGTTGTAAGACAGTGTAGGAGAGAGAATAGTGATGTTGTAGGAGAGAAATGTGTTCGCATGGATGATGGTACGCTTGCATTAAATGAGGATGCAAAGAAAGAGGTCTGGAGATGCCACTACGATAGATTGCTTAATAAAGAGAATGAATGGGAGAAAGAGAGCCTGCCTTATGTCGACCCAATAGAGGGACCAGCTATCCGAGTTGATAGTACCAGGGTAGATAAAGCAATTAAGAGTATGAAGACCGGGAAAGCCCCCGGCCCATCAGGAATCACTGCAGAGATGCTCAAAATATCTGGCAGTGTTGGCTATAGCCTAGTCACCCGTATTACGAACCAGGTGATACACGAAGGAGTCATACCCTAT
>NC_068998.1:12181215-12184317 GCF_001194135.2 Octopus bimaculoides | reverse complement strand
GGCACATAAAAGACACCATTTCGAGCGTGGCCGTTTTCGTGCGGGTGACACGTAAAAGCACCCACTACACTCTCTGAGTGGTTGGCGTTAGGAAGGGCAAACCAGCTGTAGAAACTCTGCCAAATCGGACTGGAGCCTGGTGTTGCCATCCGGTTTCACCAGTCCTCAGTCAAATCGTCCAACCCATGCTAGCATGGAAAGCGGACGTTAAACGATGATGATGATGAACATTATGGGGACATGAATGAACCAATACCCATCATCAAGCAGAGACATGCACACACCTCTACAGTTTCCATCTACTCATTCCACTCACAAAGTATTAGTAGGCCCAAGATTATAAAAGACACTTGTTCAAGGTGCCATGCAGTGGAGCTGAAATTGAACATGTAACCACATGGCTGCAAAGAAAATTCTTTAATCACAGTAATGTCTTATATCTCATCTATACATATTATATAAGGATACAGGTGCTGCAGGAATGGGAATTTCAAACATTTGTGTCAGGGATATCAGGACAGAAGCTTGTGATGGTTACGGCCCAAAGACAAGGCATGAAAAGAGTGTATATTATGTGAAAACAATTCACCATCTGCAGTACAGGTACTGCAAGACAGGTACAGGTACCAATTGCCAAGACTGACTGACCTGGTGCACTCCCTAAGAACCAGAACTTGCAATGGTGCAAGAGTTTCAACAATATAAATATTCAGAATGTTAGAGATACTATCATAAAAAAACAAAAACAAAATAAGTTCAAAAATTTAACACTTTTATTAGTTTCCACCAGTTGATCCAAAACCTCCCTCGCCACGCAATGTATCATCCAAATTCTGTAAAATAGAAGGAAAAGGAAACAATCAAAATCAAGATTTACATCAAGTCTCAAAAATATATTGAAAGAAAAAAAAAATCTATAATAGAGCAAGAAAATTTTAATAAAGAACAGTTAACCAACTTACTACACACTCTTCCAGATCTGCAATGAATATCCTCTCTAACACTAGCTGGGCAATACGGTCCCCTTTGTTGACTGAAGTACAAAACATCAAATAAAACAATTACTTTTACTAAAGCATAAAAAAACAATTCACTCAGAAATAATACACCTATGATATATTGAAAGCATGTCAGTTAGTCTCACACAAGTAATTGATTTGCAGCTGCTAAATTTTGTGGTCTTGTTTCCAGAGTAGCATGTTAGAATCAGAGAAACACATGTGAACAGCAATCCCAACTGTACTGACTATATTTGAAGACACTGTCTGCCCATCAGTTATATAAGGCACTCTGTAACGTGGTAAGTAAGCAGAAACAATGTTGGGTGAGGAGGGATGATAGCTTCTGATACAAGTGGCCCAATAAAATGCATTGAGAACACTGGTTAGTATTAGGAAAAGCATTCAACTGTAAAAAAAAAAAAAAAAAAAGCTGAAAATGAAACATTTTGAATGCGTTGCTTGTTCTCCAACTCATTTAGCAAGACAGTGATTGTGTAAGAATGGATTTCAGTCATAATGACTCATCCAAAAGCATGTCAGTATTGTAAGATGTAACAATGTTAACACCTTAAGAAAAGATTTTTCTTATCATAGAAACTAAAAGGCTGGATCAATATACTCCTGGTATTGGTCTAGCACAGTGCTCCGCAACCTTTTTTTTCACTTGCGGCACATTTATATTCTTTTCAAAATCCGGTGGCATACCGGAACTAAAAATATAACTAAAAGTATACGGAAAAAAATTATATTCAGGTTACACTGTGACACACTTAGCTTTGTCTCATGGCGCACCAGTTGTAAAACACTGGTCTAACACCACAGCATAACAGAATTTATTTTTTATGTAACTAAGAGACAGCGTGAGTTATGCCACTATCATTAGTGTCTTTTGTTCCTAATCTTCTGTGAAAACATGTCTGGGAATGGGGAAATATTACCTTACAAAGTGAGGTTTGGCAACAATAAGGGCAACCCAACCATAGAAAATCTGCCTCAAACAAAATCCTATTTGACCCCTGCAAGTACGGAAAAGTGAACATTAAACTGATAATGATGAATCAACAATGAATCATATTGGCCGAGTCAATCACTTTCTTTGGGTGAAGTCTGCAATCCCACGTCCTACACCAACAATTAATCAATGCTTAACTCATCTACAGCAAGGCGTTATCACCGTTTTATGTCTACTTGCCAGGTTAGTACGGCAAGTAGACATCACAGTCCAAGTAGCCGCCTGCCAAGAACTACTACTCCCAAAGACTAAGTGTTCATATGTATAATTTGGTATAGTTTCTACAGCTGGATGTCTTCCCTAATGCCAATTGCTTTACAGAATAGGCAGTGACACCAACATTAGAGAGGTTGGCAGTCCTTGGTGAGACTCCCTCCAGAGGAGGAAGAGCCTATCCCCACACTCTTAGACGAAAGTCCATGAGACTACTCCTTACTATTACTATTTGTCCTTTTCTGCTTGGTATTTCTAAGAACGACCGTGCGAACTCAAAAAGGAGAAATGGTGACAAATGGAAAAACAGAGGACTCCTTTTATTTAAACGTGTCACATGGTCGAACACAAAATTATATATCAAAGATAATATACATGATATGTTATACTACGATAACATAGATGACCAGTAATGAAAGACCACAACCATATAAGATGGATAACAGAAATATTTATTGTGGCATTAAAGGTGTATGTCTGTGTGTGAGTGTGAATGCGACATATAATAACATAATCAAAGACAGGCCGTCGTACAAAGAAAAGTGTGTATGTGAGATATTACAGCAGATAGAAAGAGTCAGTAACCGTGAGCATTTATACCAGTTCTGAGTACACTTCTAGGAAGAGTCTGTATGTGAAAGTAGTTGAGGCTGTGAGTGTGGCAGGGCTGATCACTAGTTGTGATGTTGTGGCTTCCATGCCGGGCCGTGATTCTTGTTATACAGATGTTCGTCGCTGGCTGAGATCTCTTGTCTGTTTATTTATCGTGGTGAAGCTGAGTCACCTAACAGAATCGAAGAGAGAGATGTGCCGCGGTGGTTTAGTTTGGTGTACATAGAAAGTCGTGTAGACGCTGGTGGAGATTGATGCTGGTTA
>NC_068998.1:12177650-12181028 GCF_001194135.2 Octopus bimaculoides | reverse complement strand
CGGAACAGATCTCAAAGAGAAACTGAACCGAGACAAATTTGGCCGCCGAGTTAAAGCTATTTACAACAAACTATCGGCTCCCGAAGGCTTCAGAAAAATACTCTATCACGTGACCTTATTAGGGGTCGTGATTGGTCAGTTTGCGTTCTGGCGGGAACGGTTCGAAGAAGTTGCCGCTTCAAATATTAATCAGTCACGTGATGACAAGGAGATGGGTTCTCCGCTACGCCCGCGTTTGTTTATATTTAAATGAGAAGATTGTATGTAATGGCGATAGGTAGTTTCACTACATATTTCATGTCATCTCATACATCTGATTCCTCTTATACTCAGTGAATCTGAATATAGTTGTATAATTTTTCTCTCTCTCAGCTCATGCATACATCACTTTGCACTACAATATGCTGGGCTTATTTCAGTCCTAGCAGACAACCTTTCTTATGCTGGTGACACGATAAAATGTATTCGGTCCATATAAAATCAACTGCACATGGATGCTGAAACTGTGACGACACCGGTAGTCCAGTACTGACACAAACCGTAAATACACAACCTTTTTTTCTTTTTTTTATAGAAATACCATCATCTTAGTGTTTACTTTTCCAAGCTTGCAAGGGTCAGATGGAGCTTATTGGAGGAGTGTTTCAACAGCTGGATAGCCGACCTGTCACCAACCCTCACATTTTTATACAAGGTAGTATTTCCCCCATGATCAGGCATGTCTTCAAAGAAGATTGAAAATGCGTGACACAGCTTGCATGACAGTAAAACTCATATACAACTACCTTGCAATGTCAAGAATAGACACAAAGACACACAATGAGTCTCTTTCAGTTTGTCTAGCAAATCCACTAACACCTCAGTCAACCCAGGGTTATAATAGCAGATACATGTCCAAGGTACAACATATTAGGACTGAACCTGAAACCATGTGGTTGTGAAGCATACTGGGATCCTCCACTTCCCAGAGCAGGAGGGTCTACTGACGACCACCAGGCACTGCTCAATGTTCCAATAAACAAAACTCCAGTTCAATAGTTTCAGAAAGATTAGTTATATTGGGAAATAAAGAAAAGTAAATAATAAAATGATTTTTCTTTATTGTCATTACTTCAGTCATCACATGGAAAAAAGAAATACAACCTACCTTTGAAATCAGTCTCAGAAAAATTGAAAAGAAGAACACCAACGTTTCCTCTGTAATCTTGATCAATAACTCCAGCTGAAAGGAGAAACAAAGACAGCTGTAATTCTTTTTTGAAGCACCAACATGATGTTTGATTAACTTCAGAAATGCATACTCCCACCTCTTTTCATCACACAAATGTAAATATGGACTTCCATACAAGAAAATCATATTATGCTATCAGTCAACGTTGTCTCCTTCATTGGAAACGAAACTCGGCTTGCGAAGACTTATTGGGGCAAGCGAAAGCGAAACCGTCAATGGCACCTGTGCCCAGCATAGCCTTCCTGGCACTTGTGCCAGATGGCACGTGTAAAGACATTCGAGTGAGATCATTGCCAGTGCCGTCGAACTGGCTCATGTGCAAGTGGCACGTAAAATACACCATTTTGAGCGTGGCCGTTGCCAGTACCGCCTGACTGGCCTTCGTGCAGGTGGCACGTAAAAGCACCTACTACACTCTCGGAGTGGTTGGCATTAAGAAGGGCATCCAGCTGTAGAAACTCTGCCAAATCAGATTGGAGCCTGGTGTAGCCATCTGGTTTCACCAGTCCTGAGTTAAATCGTCCAAGCCATGCTAGCATGGAAAGCAGACGTTAAACGACGATGATGATGATGATGATAACCCAATTTTGCTTACATGGCCAGCAGACTGTGGTCAATACAATGTGTGTAACCAAGTACCAACTTTGATTTGATATCAAGATGGTAATACAGAAGAAACACTTACCTCCAACATCAATGAAATGCTTCAAAGCCAGTCCTGAACGAGGAGCTACAAAATAAAAATACAGTTCATCAGGTAAAATACTCACTAGGTCAAAACTGACATAAAAATAAGCCACCTCATACTGATCACATTATCTTGTCATAACTTAATATTTATTTTGCTATGTTGCAGAGCAAGGTAGATAATAACTAGCCCCAGCTCTTCTGATCTGGGTGAGTGATCAATAAAAACATTCATATTATTCTATGACTGAGCCATTACCACCAGCAACAGTTAAAAACAAAATTTTCAATTTTTAATTTTCAATCTAAAAATTGGTTTCAATAGAACTTGGTCAACGATTTCATTATAACAGCTCAATGTGATTCCTACTACCAGGAAATAATCAAAGAAGTAGAAATGGAACAACTAGTTTTAAAAAACAGGTCCAAGTATACAAAGGAGTTATTTGCTTATGTAATTTAAAACAAGCATAACAGTCTGAAAATATTTGTGTTGAGCTGCACTAATGAGGGGAAATCTAGAATCTAGACATTTGCTCAAATAACCATTTAATTGCTTCCATCTTATAATTCTGCTTGTTCCTCCATTACTCAGCCTGTCTGCAACGCTTTCACATGATCAGTTGAAGGGGGAGGGGAGGAGAGATGAGGGAGAGAGGTGGTGGCGGGCAAAATGTGTAATTTTTTTTTTTTGGAACTAAGTTTTTTTTCTCCGTTACTTAGCCTGTCTGTAACGCTTTCACTGATTAGTTGAAGGGTAAGGCGCAGAATGAAAAAAAAAGAAAGAAAGAAAAAGAGAGTAAGGTAAAGAGTGAGTGCTGTGTATTAAGTAATCATGGTATTCCAATTTCCTTTACTTTTCATTGATTAGCAGATAAGCGACTATCTTTTGATAGACACAACATAGGCTATGCTTTCAGGTTTTTTGGATAGAGTTTTCAGAAATAACTCAATAAGTTTACTGTTAATTCTGTGAAATATTTATGGGTTCTGCTAGTAGGTAATATTTTACAAGTGAAACAAAGTCAATACAATTAGTTTATAACTTACCCACTCTTCCATAACAGCCGTCAGGTAAAGCTATCTGGAGATCTGTTTTGGCTAGCAATTTTCCTTTAGAAGGGACTGAGTAGTCATATGCACTAAAACAAAGAATAAAAAAATTTATAGTTTTTCATTCCAAAATGCTTAAATAATTGTAGCTATGAGGAATTTTATTTATATACCTCACCCAGTCAGTTCTATGATGCAAGATCTACTGTAAAAAATTTAAGCCATTAACTTTATGTATCTTTCTTTCAGATATTAGTTGTTTAATAAGACACTTTCAGTGGACATTGTTGACTATAATGAGAGAGCAGTGTAAAATAGTGACTAGCTATTATCTATAAAAGATTGCACCATATTAGAACTTTCATCATCATCATCATCATCATCATCATCGTTTAACGTCCGCTTTC
>NC_068998.1:12170559-12176159 GCF_001194135.2 Octopus bimaculoides | reverse complement strand
CCCGAAAAACGAAAAAAAAAAAAAACTTAGTTTCTGTATACACACTGCTACAAGAACAGATACGATCATCATTTATACATATATACGCACACATTCATACAAAACGTATACATATAAATGGAAGCCCACACATACAAGCAATGCCATTCATTCATTCATAGACATAATGAAGTGGGCGAAGAAATGTATCGTACATACTAGATGTAGTCTTCACATCTTTCTGCAAAGCGTGTGTGCATATATTATCATTATTGATTTTATCATTCCTATATCAATTTAATTTCCTAGAAATTATATGCTAATACTTTTTTTTCAAGGCAGCATTTGCTTTATGCCTATCTAGTTCAGTAAATCACTTTTGAGTAAACACACCGTTTTATTTCATTCACTTCGGACCTGCATTAACAGACATCCAAATGCAGCAGCGAATTGTTAAGTTTTAAGTATATAGACCCATTGATCGAAACATAATTTATCGAAAACAAATGAACGAAAAAACAATTGATGGAAGTAACAGTTATTCGAATCAATAAGTAATCGAATTATAAATATTAAAACAATTTTGATTTTTAAAAGGTTTATAATGGTTTTATTAATACTATCTTTTTAAAAATTTTAAATGCTTATGTGCGCGCGTGCGTATGCATCATATTTGCGTCCCTTTGTCCCGAGATCGATGATATTGAAAAATGGCGGAATTCTTACGAAGTGATAAAGGAAACCCCTTGTTGTTATTCAATGGATACTTGTTCGTCAAAGAGAAGGAAGTTGGAAATAGAAGGTATTGGAAGTGCCAGAATTACAATAAGCACTGTAAATGTCGTGCCAAAACCGCTGGTGGTGAGATTATTTCTGTTTCTCGTGAGCATAACCATACTGCCAATCCAGCTAAGGTCGAAGCGCGCCGAATTACGGAAACAGTGAAAACCGAACCTGAAGGAACATATAACTCACCCCAGTTTGTAATTTCAAATGCAGCTTCAGATAATAGCATTGTTACAACTCCAGTACTACCTTTATATAATCATACAGTTATTCCAGCTAATGTCGTAGCGCCCCAACTTACGGGAAAAGTCAAGATTGAACTTGAAGAAACATGCGACTCTTCACCTCAGCAAGTAGTTGTAGTTTCAACTAAAGCTTCAGATAACAGCTTTGCTACAACTCCAGTACTACCCTCAGTAAGTAACATGAAACGAACTATTCAACTAGTACCTCGAGAACAAAGAGACAAATGTAGTAAAGAGTTTCCAGAGGGCCCTACCAAAGCTAAAAAAGCTAAATTTGTACAAAGCGAAAAAGGAAAACCTATGTTGTTAGTAGATGGATATTTGTTTGTTAAAGACAAGGAATTGAAAAATAAAAAATATTGGAAGTGTCAGAATTATAAAAAATATTGTAAATGTCGTGCCAAGACAGATGGGGATGAAGTCATTTCAGTTTCTGGGGAACATAACCATGCCGGTAATCCAGTTAATGTTGAAGTGCGCCGATTTATGGAAAAAATTAAGAACGACTCTAAAGAAACTCGCGATTCACCTCAATATGTAATTTTAAATGCTGCTTCTGATATTAGTAATCTAACAGTTCCCGCACTACCCCCGCTAAGTAGTATAAAACGGACAATTCGACGAGTGCGCCAACGAGAAATTTGCGGGTTGCCTGTACCCAACCATAGAAAAGACATAACCTTTCCTGACGAATATACCAAAACAAATAGGGGAGACGACTTCCTGTTGTTTGATTCGGGCCCAAGTGATGACAGAATGTTGATTTTTTCGACCCGACAAAATCTGTCTGTTCTTGATTCATGTCAAAATGTCTTCATGGATGGCACCTTTAAAACAGTGCCGGTTATATTTGATCAACTCTATACAATTCAAGGCCTTAAAAATGGATTTTGCCTACCTTTGATATTTGGATTGTTACCCAATAGGAAAGAAGAAACGTACATTAAATTTGTTAAGACACTAAAAACACTAGTACCATTTTCAAACATTGATTCAATTACTACAGACTTTGAACCGACAATGATAAAGGCCGTCAGGACAGAATTCGATTCCGTTAATCTTTATGGTAGTTTTTTTCATTTGGGGCATTGCCTATACAAAAAAGTATGCGCCTTCGATCTAAAAGAGAAATATGACACAGATGCACATTTTTCATTAAGTATTCGCATGCTTTTAGCTCTAGCTTTTGTTCCAACAGAGAAAGTGTATGAAGCATTTGGAGCGCTAGTAGATGGAGCAGTATATCCCCCAGAGGCCCTTCCAGTAGTTGACTATTTCGAAGACACGTGGCTAGGACGACCATGTATTCGCAACGGTCGCCGTCCACCCATATTTGACTTAAAGATGTGGTCCTGTTTTGACAGAATGCAACAGGATTTACCAGAAACAAATAACGCTATTGAAGTATGGCACCGAGCGTTTTTGCATCAAGTTTCGGCGAATCGGTCAACACTTTGGAAATTTTTAGAAGAGCTGAAGAGAGAACAATCTCTGAACGAGATTAATATAGAAAAATTACTCAGCGGAATGGAGTGCGAAACAAATACTAAAGAATGTCGGATTTCTGCAAAGCAGCTTAAAAAACTCACTGAATCGTTTCAAGAATACACCAATGTAGTCGACTATCTATGCGCAGTAGCTCATAACGTGAGACTATAACGCTTTTTATAATTTTTTTTTCATCAGCTTAATAACACCTTTTTTTTAAATATTGATTCAGTTTCTTGTGACTTTGAACAAGCTATGACAAAAGACCACAGGTTTTCAGACTATCAACACCACACACATTATATACAACTTAATTAAAAAAATAAAAAACATAATGTAATTTCCGCTCTTTAATCTTTTTTAATATTTCTAAAATCTGTTAATAATTCGACTAATTGTTGAATCGAGCAACTGCTACTTCGAACAACTGTCTTGTTTTTCGTTTAGCCATTTTCGATAAATTGCCACGCAGAGTTTTTCTTTGTATTTATTTTCGTTCACTTACAGTTTTCCAACAACCAGCTAAAATAGTCAACAACACATTGCTTGTACACTGCTAGCAGTGAAAAGCATATCATCGCCCCATATTACAATCAACTTTTTAAATCCTAAAACTCCTGAAATTTTAGAAGTTTTCAAAGTAAACGGAGTTAGCTCCCTTGTGACAGCAGTAAACAGACAAAATGTTTCCTTTCCATGTGATAATTTGACGATTTGCTAATGATGTAAAAACCACTAAATCAGAATTTTAGATATTTTAATATTCTCTTAGAGATAACGAGTCAATATACTAATTATGTAAAAAGGATAAAGCAATAATGTCCATATTTCTAAGAGTTTATATTCATATGATTGATTCTCCAGTCGGTTTTGACACATGAGGACCCTTCAACCTATCGAGTTAATGTTGAGTCGGGTATGTCATTACTCCTATCGAGAAGTTGCAAACCAGTCCAGAATGTGCAAGGCTGTGTGGATTACGGAACAGTGTTGCTGCTGTGCTTGATAATGCTTTCTTGTCCTTCATCTAGGCTCGCAAAATGGCACGAAAATGTAAAACTAAAGTTCTAAACGACCAGTCACAATCACTTTCCCGCGCGAGCATTAGATAATTAAATCATAACTGCGCCACACACTGGACTAAAAGTTTTTCACTCAACGACACACAAAATTGAATGAACAAAATCAACATTCTAACTGCACGCCAGAATATGTCATATGTAGCTACTTGGCTGACAAAATGAATGCAGAGAAAACCTCGAAAATCGCTGAAAAGAAAAATCCAGAAACTGAAGGAAAATGTCTTTTTTTCTATTTTATTAAAACCTGGAAACTGAAAGATTACTAACTAACCACATCGTATAGCAATGTCTAACATAAGATATGAATGTCGAATACGTTACGTTTGTGGATGAATACAATTTGTAAAAATAAGAAAAAATGCGTGAAAACACAAAACTTTGGAAATATTTTCGTTTGATAGTACGGGACCGTGCTGCTTTAGTAGTACCTGATAGTACTTATATGTGAATTGAAATACTTTATATGAAAATTTAGGTTACAGAAATTCTAAGTCAAAACAGAATTCGGCGCCAACAAGGTAACCGTACTGTCGCTCACAATTCATTCATCAAAATACTTTCCCGCTGTCTGTAAGTGTTTACCTAACATACTAGAAATAGCAGCTTAGCCCATTATCAACTCAAATCAAACTTTAAATAGTTTTAGCTGCTGTTTTTAGTATGTTCGACGACTACCTAGAGGCTTCTGTCTTCGGGCTAAAAAGATGGATTATGGCGGGAAAGTATGCTTTGAGCAGCGGTACGAAACCATCAGCAGCGCAAACTTTCGTGGTTTATCTTCAATGGTCTTCTTCCATATAAGTAATACCGCCCGTGTCATTCATTAATGAAAATATTTCTTGACAATAAAAGTAAATATTTTGGCAATCCTTCGATATAACTCGACAATTCACTTCGAATATCTTCGTGACCTCTGTGTGTGTGCCTGTTCTGTTTTTTATGTTTTGTCTAGTTATATCGAAGGATTGCCAATATTTTCTATTGTTTCAGTCGTTGGGCTGCGGCCACGCTGGGTCATCGCCTAAAGAATTTAGTGGAACAGATCGACCCCAGTACTTTATCCTCTTTTGCCACACCGCTATGTCGCGGAGACGTAAGCAAACCAACACCGATAAGTGGTGGTAGGAGACATACATATACGACGGGCTTCCACACAATTTCCGCTTACCAAATCCACTCATAAAGCTTTGATCGACTCAAGACTATAGCAGACACTTGTTCAAGGTGCCACGCAGTGGGAATGAATCTATAAAAACTTTTAGATAAGCATGTCTTTCAAACAAAGCATGCGTGACTTCCCAACCACTGGGTGGCACCTTGAGCAACTGTCTTTTACGATAGACCAACAAAAGCATTACGAGTGGATTTGGTAGACAAGACCAAGTTTTTTGCATTTCATTCATACACGTCCCTGAAGCGAAGGATGATCCACTTATTTTTAGATTTATTAAAACTTACGGAAGCCTTCTTAAGAGGAATGTAAATGTCACAATTAGAAATCTAGATATAAAGTCACAAGGTATACATAGAACATCAGAATAAGGCGGTGGGTGGACATTGGGGCATAACTACAGGGTTTTACCGGACATTGGAATTAGACACTGAGGGAAAATGGCTGTAACTTTTTTATTTTTTAATTTTGACGATTTTCGTTTTCGATAATGTGTTCTATATGTAACGGTCATGCGATTCCCTCTAAAAAATTTTTTTTTTGGCGATTTTCATTTTTGACATTGTGTTCTACATGTCCAGGTCGTACGAATAGCCTTCTCGCAACTTAGATGTGAAAATGAACGGCTTACATTTATATTGAAACAGTAAAAGGATCACATGTGGAGTCCCCACCACGAAACTTGATATGCTAGAAATAACAGCTAAACGCGGACAATCCAAATCTTGCATTGGTCCAGATGGACTATATGTAAATAAATATGAAGGAAAAAATGCGCTTTGGCAAACGGGGTTAGGGTTAGGTTTTGAGTTAGGGTAAACCTAACCCTAACCAGATTTGGCTGTTATT
>NC_068998.1:12164003-12170448 GCF_001194135.2 Octopus bimaculoides | reverse complement strand
CAAAGCGCATTTTTTCCTTCATATTTATTTACATATAGTCCATCTCTACCATAAGATGTAATAGTAATTGTAAAATCACCTGTAAAGGTCGTATCCAGCAGCTTGCGGCGATCCTCGAGTTGGGACGAATGCATTTGGAGTAAGTTTTGCGAATTTTACAACTTGTCTTCCTGGCATTTTGCTGTTTTAATAATAGAGCGATTAGAGATGTCAAGATGAAAAAGCGGGAAGATTGGTCCCGGTGCGCACACTCGCACAAGCTAGTCGTGACTAGTTGATCCTACAACGATTATTTAGCACGAATGCGCAAAACATGTAAACAAAGTAAATAAAGCACAAAGGAAATATATTTTTTTTGTTGAATCTTCCCCATCTTACTCTTAAAACGTCGTTTTACGTTCTTCCAGGGTGTATTTTGGTGTCACATCTATTTCAGTAATCCCCAACAATCAGAACATATAGTCGTCCCTTGTTTGATAATTTTTTTAATAAGTGGTAGAAGAGTTCCAGAAGAACGGTCAGGTACAAAGAGTAAAAACCTATTTTTATCCTCTCTATCCCACCCTCCGTTGTATTTGCGCTTGCACATCATAGAGTCATCTATTTCTACGATGTGCCCAAGTCCACCAATTTGGTAGGGGTTACGCAAAATATAATTACTTATAATGTCCCTCGTGTACTGATACCATTGAACAACAGTAGATTTTGAAAGACCGACTTTTTAATGGACTCTTTACCAAAAACAGGTAGTGTATAATTTATTTGCTTTGTTTAAATAAATTATTTACTTTGTTTAGAAAAAACCCCTCATACATGTTTTGCGTATGACGCGCACTCGCGCTAGGTAGTCGTAGGATCGACTAGTCACGACTCGATAGCGCGCACCGGGGGCCAATCTTCTTGAATAGTACCTGGGAAACGAACGAAGGGTGAAATTTCCAGTTCCTTTGTAATGAATAAATAAATCGTTATTTCATTCACATGCGTTCCTACATAAATATTTTCATAATACCATACTACCAGCTTTTTTTTTCAGTAGATAAACATTAACCGATACTTCTATTAAAATATGAAAAAGAACTGATGGGTATGTAAGAATCAAAAGGTGAACATAAGATAGCAAAAAAATAAGCATTCGTTTTGGATGCCAAGGAATTTATTTTGCGTATTAAATGTTGGTAACTTTTAACTAAAGCGGCGTAATTTAAAATCAAGCCATCAATAACGGAATATATAAAAATCACTTGGCTACTCTGAATGGCTGAAGCGAACAAGTAAAAGCTTCGAAATAGTTATTGTACTTGCGGAATTCTGGTTTAAGAACCGTATATAATACCTTTTTTTATTTTTTGGGAATCACTCATTTCGAAAAGTAAACAACGTTTTGATTATTTATAGGAAAGATTTCGGAAATTAAATATGTGGCAATCTTTCAATAAAAGAGCAACTTCTTGGTTGTTCTTTCATTTCATTTTGTCGACTGCCAAGATATTGTACATTTTCTGTTACGTTGGTTTAATTTTAATTTGCATTGCTTTTTAATTAGTGGTTACATTCAATCCATAACTGGTTAGCCACAGGTCAGTCTTAATGGAGCGGGTCTTTAATCAAAAGCCTTCAACCATGTCTATTCCATCTTTAATTTTTTAATTCATGCTTTATTATTATTTTTTTTAAGGTAGGATTTGGTTAGACAGATTTGGATTATGTTATTAGCATGTAAAGAAGTCACTTATAGTAATATAGAAAGAATGAAAACGCATAGTAGCGGTATCCTTGTAAATTCCCCGTGTATATGTGTTCTTATTTCTATTTAAATGAATAATTATACACATACCTGCACAGTCGTGTCCCGCCGACTTTTTTTCTCGTAACTTGCAGAAAATTGGGTATTTGTAATGAAATTTCTTATAAATACCGTCCAGGTGACTAAATTACATAAGAATTTTATGTGAGAAAATGATGCGTGCGCACAGACATATTCGAGGCATTAATATTTTACAGAATTCCAAGTTTTGTTTTGTAGAGACGTGATGTATGTGACTATATATGCGTACGCACCTGCCATTTATTTTTTTCTATATTAAATTCCGAAATTTATACCATCTGAATCGTATGTGTACAACATTTCATTAAAAGACATCTATTTTTCTGAAAATTACAAGGAAACAAAGTCAGTGGTGTGCGATTAGCTTCTGATGATCCAAGTAGCACTATATTGTCTGCAAATATCAACCAACCAATAGTACACTTACTAACTATGATGCTACTTCCTCAACAGCTGTGCCTGTCAATCTGGTTTATGAAAAGTGACAATACGCACCCCTGCTAAAGTCCAATACTCATGTTGAAAGTTGAGAGCTTTTAACTTAGCACAATTTACCTGAACACAAACATCTGGGTTTGTGTATGAAGACTTCATGCTGCCCAAAGTGCTTTGCAGTGCAGGGGAACATAGAAAAAAAAAGAATAAATAAATAAAATAAGGATTGCATGTCAACCAGAAGTTGCTTAAAGGATAAATCTTCTACCTTGAAAAGTCTACATCAGACAACATTCCCAGAAATATCCAGTACCTAATCCCAACTGCTTGGTAAAGTAAGGTACCATCTTAATCATTGTTCTAATGTCCACTTTTCCATGTTTGCATGGATTGGTTGGAGTTTATCAAGATAGATTTTCTATGGTTGGATGCCTATCCTATTCCATATAGAATTAAATGTTCTCTTGCAATGTGTTGAACCCTTCAGTTGTCCAAATTCTTATTCCTTTTATATTTTGACTCATATAGTCAATTTTTGGAAGGGAGCTTATGTATATTTATTTGAATCTACTATTATATTTCTATTCCTTAATTTCATTGGCTCTAGAGGGGGAAAAATGAAATGTTTCTATGTAACTCTTTAAATCCACAATTTACTCATAGATTAGTTGACCACCAAATGAACTAATATAGTAAAACAGTAGAATCCATGTAAATTAATAATATTCTATATCAGTCTGATAAAAACACAACTACACTAAGCACATTTCACTCATTTCTTGGATGAAATGTTGCATTATTTTGTTTTGTAGGATCCCCAAGCCATAACGGACTGGAGCCTGATGCAGCTCTCCAGCCAATCAGCTCCTGTCAAACTGTCTGACCTATGTCAGCATGGAAAACAGAAGTTAAATGATGATGATGATGATGACGGTGGTGGTCATAGTGGTTGTTATTATTATTATTATCATTGAGGTTCATGGCAAAAAGGTGATGAGCTGGCAGAATCGTTAGTACACTGGATGAAATGTTTTGCAGTATTCCACCTGTCACTACATTCTGAGTTCAAATTCTACTGAGATCAACTTTGCCTTTCATCCTTTCAGGGTCGATAAATTAAGTATCAGTGAAACACTGGAGTTGATGTAGTGGACTAGTCCCTTCCCATAAAACTTCAGGCCTTGTGCCTTTAGTAGAAAGGATTATTATTATTAAATTGTACATATATTATCAAAAGGTTTGTCCAGTCCTTATATACATACCTATATATTTTGGAGCGTGTCTAAAATTCCCCTCCTTACCAATTAAGCTTGGTGGGGGTTGTCAATTTAGTTGCCAATGACCCAACCATACAACAATGTTTAGATATCACCAGTAGCACTCACAAGAGACCTGACAAATACTGTTTTGAGTACCAACTCATAAATTGATGATAATATTCTTTCATCAGTTCTCAAAAGTCAAATAGCACAACAACCTGCTTATATACCTAAGCTAACTGAAGTTCACATTGCAATCATACATTTAAGACTACCTTCTGAAGTCTATCAGTATGGTAGTAGAAAATTGCATTATAAACTCTTTTGCTGATTTGGAGTAATAGATATGTTCCCCATGACTTTAAGGTTTCTTCAATCAAACATCTTTACAAAAACAAAGCAACAAAATAATTTGTAACAGACATTGTCACATTTCCCTTCTTTGTATAGTCAGTAAAATCCTGGCTTGCCTTATCCTCATCAGTCGGATAACTCCTCTTGTAGACTAAAGTTACCCCTGAAACTCAATGTGGCTTTAGGTTAAGTAGAAAGAGGATTGATGTGATTTACTTCTTGCAGAACATTTCATTGGTCTTTTCATAAGCTTAAAGAAAAGGGAAGTTGTTCACTAGGACAAACTCTAAAGAAGGGAGTAAAACTTATCCAGCTTGTTCTTAATCATTCTGAAAATCACTTAAATGTGGATAAACATGATTTAAAATATATTCATGGTAGCTGTTCAGCTTGCTGTCTTTCTTGTCACTTGACAGTCATATACATCAGAAGCAAAAGCCAAAACTGCCACACCCATAAAAGCACTGCCTAGGGCAAACTGGTCACACCACTCCCCACTCTGTTACTGCAAGAGAGCCCTAACTCTGAGGACAAAAATTGATGCGTATCAAGTTGTAGTCCCTACTATCTTACTCTTTGGACTCTTATAGGTCCCATATGGAACAATTAGACATCTTCCATAAACATTGCTTGCATAACATCTATGTGTGTGTGTGGAAAGACAGAGTCCCTGATATTGGGTCTTTTAAAGAAATGTAGTATATCAGGTATTGAAGCTTTTCTAATCCAGTTTCAGCTTTGATGGGTTTTTTTCATGTAATTTAGATGGGTAAAGAATGCTTGCCCAAGATTTTCCTATTTTTTAAATTTTTAGTCAGGAGGGAAGGCAATAAAGAAAATGCATTGGCATGTGTATATACTTATATAAATTTATGTATGTATGGATGAAAGAGAGAGAGAGAATTATACATTTGCTCCATGATAAACAAGACTGCAAAGTAGCCCTTTACAACTATTTTATTTACATTTTCAAATAGTTGCTAAAGCAATACAGCTGTGACAAACTATATTGATCATCACAAATAAACATATCATATCTTGCTTGGAAGATCTCATAGAACATATATCATGCTCAGTTGCTGTCAACATTTTGGTCATGTGTGATCACATAATTGGTAGTTGGTGAAATTAGAGAGAGCTAACAGTGAAGAAGATGCAATGTCTACAAGGCTGTTTTATCCCCCCCAGGCAAATCAATGCATTGGGCCCAATAATATGTATCTATTGACAGCATGCCACAGCATATACAAATCAGAATTAGGTCCCAAGACCCATGAGGCCTGTCTGGACAACTGCCCAGTGTGCCCGTCCCTTAAGACAGCACTGACCTTCTGTTCCAGTAATGAGAGAAGTAGGGCCAGTGTTGCTCCCATTCCAGCTTTTTTTGTGATGTCTATGTGCAGTAACAGAAGAGAAAGGTATTCATGCTACCCACTGATATCTACATAAGTTTTCAGTGCTGACTTCAGTTGATAATGAAAATGAAAATGTTTCACCATGCTGTTAGCTGGATGGTAAGAGTAGTACAAGTTCCATTGTGTGTAGCAATCATGTCAGTTGTACAAATAAGTCGGACTTGAACTTGAACTGCTGTCACCTATCAGTCGTAATGTTAGATTGTATGCTGTATCCAGAAACCTCGTAATGTACACAACTGTGACAGCTGTCTCAATTGGAATGTAGGTGAGTGGACTAGTATAACGCCATCTGGTTTACTTGTTGAGACAAGTGAGCAGATAATTAAGTCCATGTGAAGGTGAAAGTGGTCTCAAAATATCAACATGAAGTAAAGGTGCACAATGGTGAAATGGCATGGTGATGCAGTTTCTGGCCTAGTTACGAGTATCGTTGTTGATACCATGGCCTAAGGAAGCATGGTGATATCTTTTGTGTTGAATTGTTATCTGAGTGTCACAAACAGTGGAATCTATTGAAAATCTTCCTACTGAATTCATTGAAATCCTCTGGGACACAAAAAGGTGTTTTGTAAGCATTGGCAATACCAAACCGAACATATCTGGCTGATGAAGAAAGTGGCACCTGCTTGACTGTTAAAGCAGGTGAAGAATTTGCTGTCAAAAGAAAGCTCTTTTTCATTCTCTTGATTGACTGTGATTTTATTTGAACTGGTGGACAATGAAGTGTGCAGAGCATTTGTATGTCTGATGACAGTTGTAAGTGGAGAAATATAAAGGATGTTACCAATCCTTGTTGAATGGCAAGTGGAGTTTAGTGTCCAATTCAACTCGATTTCGATTTCACTTGCCTCAACAGGTCTTCGTAAGTGGAGTTTAGTGTCCAATGAAGGAAGGTACGCATAAGTGGACTAGCTGAGGCCTTAGATTTAGGTCTCACTTGGCTTGCCGGGTCTTCTCACGCACAGCATATTTCCAGTTGGCAGAGTTTCTACAGCTGGACGCCCTTCCTAACGCCAACCACTCAGAGTGTAGTGGGTGCTTTTACGTGCCACCGGCACGAAGGCCAGTCAAGCGGTACTGGCAACGGCCATGCTCAAAATGGTGATGACTAATATTTTTTTTTTCCTAGAAAAGAGAGAGACAACTGTAAG
>NC_068998.1:12159904-12163364 GCF_001194135.2 Octopus bimaculoides | reverse complement strand
TTGATAGAGCTTGGTGGTCCTGACTGTTGATCTTTTTGGATTCCTCTACACATCATCAATTTAAGAAGTACTGTTAGTTCAGTTGAGGTCTTCCACCATCTCTTCACATCCTATCATGCGGCAGTCCCATACTAACATACCATTTTAAAGAATATTTTGAAAAAAAAAAAAGTTTTTGCATAAATAAACATTATTTTAATTATTCATTTCTTTACTAAATATGTATACAGTAATCCCTCGACTATCGCAGGTGTTATGTTCCATAATCCCCCGCAATAGGTAAAAATCCACGAAGTAGAAACACTTCTCTACTGTATATATTTTTTAAAATTATTTTTATAATTTGTATATATTTATTTTATTATAAACACAAAACAACACCACCGAGGAATCGACATAAGCTTAAATAATAAACTGCGATAGGTGAGCCGCAAGATGACAAGGGATTACTGTACTTACTAAATATGTATACTTATTTACTAAATAGGCTATTCCTTGTTGGTGCCTTGTTGTTTGGTCCTATGTCATCTCTGATCTAGCAAACACATGATTAAAGATGTCCCAGCTGTGACCATTTCAACATTTTCCAGGCATGGTGTAATCTAGGATTATAGGATCAAATATGTCTTTTTTTTTGTTTATTAAGATGGAAGAGTATGATTTGAGAGACATTTGGCTGCTACTTCAAGCAGGTTGAATAACCACATAGAGGCTGTTCTCATTAGTTCATAGATAACATGGTTTAATCAAAGTGATATGGCTCAAAGATATGTTATTAACTGAGATAAATATATACAATTGATTGAAATGTAAGATTAAGTCCTATAACTTTCTTAAATCATATGAGATGTTGGAGGCAGACTGCAGTGGGGGACTAGGAATTTTAATGCTTATTTTGATCTGTGACAGATTAGTGCAGGGCCAGTGCCATGTTGTTCAGCGCCTTAGACAAACCCTACAGTATATAACTTTTCTCTCAGCTCTACAATGCATGCTTCCTTCTCCAGCTTCTTTTCCAACAATTCCAGTTGAAAATATAAATTTAGAAGAATAAGAAATCTATAGATTTATGGTTGTGCATATTAATGAGTAAAGATGTTATCTTTTTATCTTTTATCTTTTAATTGATTCAGTCATTGGACTGCAGCCATGCTAGGGCATTGGTTTGAACGGTTTAGTCAGATTGCCCCCCCCCCCAACTTAATTTTGTTGAAGTCTGGTATTTATTCTATCAGTTCATTCTGCCAAACTGCTAAGTTACAGGAATGTAAACAAACCAACATAGTTTGTCAAGCAGTGGGTGGGTGGGGGGACAAATGCAAACAAACACACCCATAAACCATAAAAATGTCAGCATGTATGAGAGGTAAATATATTTACCACTTGACATCTTTAGCCTTCTTCACGTAGAAATACTTCCAGTCTGTGTTTTACATATTTTTAAAAAATTCATTTTCACAATTTTTAGCAAAAACCATGTTTGGCCATCGGGAAATATCACCTTGCTTGGCAACAGGTAAAGATTAGTAAGAGGAAGGGCATCAGGCCGTAGGAAATCTACTTCAATAAATTCGGTCCGACCAAGCATTTTATAGCAACGACGATGATAGATAGATAGATGCAGAGAGAAAGAGAGATATATATTCTGTGCAATTATGGCGACACACAGTTTGCATCATTGACCTGTAAAAGATATACAGACAGAAAAATATTATTGCGCAATATTGCATTGCACAATATGATCGAACTATTGTGCAATTTGACCCATGCTTTCTGTTTTCCCTCATAAACGATATTTATACATAGTTTTATAAATCTTTTAATGACGTATAATAAATAATAACACATTTAAAGTGGATTTTATCAATTAACATCAAGGGTTCAGCGTTTTACCTGCAAAAATAACTATTAATAAACTTTAATAATCTCCGATTGTGACAGCGTTTGAATACGACAATACGGCTTAGAATATGTCTGTGACTATGACTATATAATGTAAACCTGCCTCCGCTTCTTCCTTTTTGCATCGTTTGACAGAGCAGAATGCCGGTCAGTCATCAATTTCTTACTCTCGTTATTGCAAATCATTATCGATTTTTGTCTCAATAATGTTAATACACTGATTTTAGAATTAAATTTAATATCTAATGTCTGTTTACATGTATAAAAATCCACATTAAATTTAATTTCCTCTTTTTCTCTTTTAACAGTACTTCGTATCAACATTAAACTATCGATTATATTAATTCTTTCAATCATACAGTTCTGTCGATAATAAACCAATAATGATGTTCATTGTATATACAGTTCCTTTCGTCCTAGTAAAGTAATGGAATCTTAACCGGGGATATTCTTTTGCTAAACGTGTCGTTTTCAATTTATCATGTGTCTATGTATGTCAATGGGACCATGTTTAAATGTCAGCTTAATTTGAACCAGATGGAGTCTATGTGATCGTTTGATTTGTTATATTATATCCCAGCTAAACTCCCCACAAATCATTCCCTGCCACTGTCTTTGAAAAGGTTACATTAAATTAAACAGTCCCGTGTTACCTGCACAGGTAAAATACGAGATGGTCATGACTTGAAATGCTTCTGATCATAGGCCTGTTCGGTAAGGGCTTATTAAAATTTTGGTACAAGATTTTGTTCCTGGTGTGCAGAAAGCTGGGATGACCACAACAGGAACGCTCTTGCTCTCGATCAAAGCTAACCTGTAGCTCAACATAACGAGCTCAAACATAAATGTTTTGATAACAAACCTAGTGTTATCACTGATTTTATCTTGTTAGGTCTGTTTGATATAAATTTAATATTTATCAAGATTCTTTCATTGAAAGACATTTTCTTCTGCTGTAGACTTTCAGTCTTTTGAGAAGCAATATTTCCAAATATTTACATAAGAGTGAGGAGAGAAAAAAAAATACCTGCCTTTTAAGTATTTCTAAAAATAGACGTTGCCAATGTGTTAAATATTTTTATTTTATGTTTTCGTTTTTGTCATTGCAGCTCGCTAAAGATTTATTGCATCCTTCCTTAGAAAAGGAACGAAGGAAATGTAAGCTAAAAAGACTTGTACAGTCTCCAAACAGTTACTTTATGGATGTCAAATGCCCAGGTAAGTTAACTGCTTTCAAGTACCTTATTAACCTTTAACCTTATCTTAACAGCGGGTTTAATTAATGAAGCCATCTGTTGAAATGTTGAATGGAGATTGAAAAAATAGGAAACTTTCAAAGTCCATATTCTCAGTCTGTGATGGATCTTTTCCAGAATCAGGAATGAGTCGGTGCAGCATAGCTTTTTGTGCAGCTGGATATTCTTCCTATCTTAGCAACCTTCTAGTAAGAGCTGGTGTAATTTATCATACCACCAGCTCTAGAAATGTTGTCATCATCATTCTCATCTAACATCCGCTTAAGTATTCACACTATTAGCAACGGGTTCCCCCCCCCCCC
>NC_068998.1:12159134-12159894 GCF_001194135.2 Octopus bimaculoides | reverse complement strand
GCAGTGGTCTCATGAAGCTCCTTCTGGAATTCCTCATGAGAAGTGCGTAAGGGTGGCCATGTCTCAAGCTCGTGTGTGCTGGCACATCCATAGCGCTGCTTCTAAGTTATGTATTATACATGCAGTTTCCTTTTTTTTTTTTTTTATAAATAATACATGAGCATGTTATCAAAAATGAACTTCCACACATGCAGATATAGTTAAATAATATATTGACTGCCAACCTCCAGTCTGTTGTTAAGTTGGAGCCCTAGTCTGTCTATGAGTATAGCTTCCTTAATTCTTAGATTACCCAAATTTCTTTCATTGGCCTCAATTGTGATTGCTATGCTTTTGTCGGTGTTCCGGCATCTGTCTAGATGTTTTCTGAAGGAAACTGCACGTATAATACAAAACTTAGAAGCGGTGCTACGGATGTGCCAGCACACATGAACTTGTGACATGGCCACCCTCATGCACTTCTCATGAAGAATTCTGGAAGGAGCTTCGTGAGACCACTGCAGAGACACTTCCAGAAAAAAACCCAAAAAAACAATTATAGCAATGACTCGATCAATTCCTAGGGATATCTGAAGAAGGAATTTTTGTATTCCAAAATATTATATCAGACTATGGATGATTAAATTATAACAGTTATTATAGTGCATGCAATTCAAGACACGTGTGTGTGTGTGTGTATGTATGTAGAAACTCTGCCAAATTAGATTGGAGCCTGGTGTTGCCATCCGGTTTCACCAGTCCTCAGTCAAATCGTCCAACC
>NC_068998.1:12151284-12159124 GCF_001194135.2 Octopus bimaculoides | reverse complement strand
ATATATATATATATATATATATATATAGGCACATGAAGACACGTGACCTAGTTGTTAAGGTATTGCATTTATGATTTAGCAATCTTGGGTTCAATTCACGAACTGAGCTGCATGGCTGCATGTTGTGTTCTTGAGCAAAGCCCTTCATTTCATATTGTCCCAGTCCATTCAGTTATAAATGGATAAACCCTGCAACAGAAGGAATGTTGACCTGCTTGCCCAGCCAGCAGTGGGGTGGCATCATTCGAAAGCTAAAACAATGCAACGAACGTTGTGACCAGCAATATACAGGGTGTCCACAAGGTCTAGGTACATGGAGTAAATAAAATCATAGCATAAACAATTAAATATAAGAAATAATAATTTCTTGAACTATGTGTTAATCCCCATGTGGGTACATGGAGTAAATAAAATCATAGCATAAACAATTAACTATAAGAAATAATAATCTCTTAAAGTATGTGTTAATCCACATGTACCCAGACTTTGTGGACACCCTGTATAACAACATCTGATACTCTGGTTGGTCATGTGATATATATAGGCACTGACATGGTTGTATGGGTAAGAGGTTTGCTTCCCAACCATGTGGTTTTAGGTTCAGTCCTATTGCATGGCACCTTGGGTGTCTTCTGTAAAAACCCCAAGTTGACAAGAGCTTTGTGAGTGGATTTGTTTGATGGAAACTGACAGAAGCCTGTTGTATATGTGTGGGTTTGCAGTTGCTCATCTCGACATAGTGAATAGTTGCAAACAAGTGTCACCATCATACTAGCAATGTTATTCATTTTCAATCTCCCGTGTAAACATGTCTGATCATGGGAAATATTACTTTGCTTGGAAATAAGTGAGAGTTGGTGACAGGAAGGGCACTGAGCTATAGAAAATGTCTCGACGAATTCCTTCTCACCCATGCAAGCATAGAGAAGGGGACGTCAAAGTGATGATGATGGTTACCAAGTTAAGAGAAAGCAGTTTCAATTTTCAGGATATTTTAACCCTTTTGGCATTGAAACTAGCCATATCCGGCCAAAATATTCTTCCTGTCTTATGTTGAAACTGTCCAGGTCTGGTGTCTCACACCTATCCTACAATGTCATTCTAAAAATTAATAGTTACCTTATCAAAATCTCAGCTACAAGATAATGCATTGATTCAAAACAATTTGAATAAAAAAGCTTTACTTCTGACAGAATAATGCAAATGCTAAAGAGTTAAAAGTTTCACACACATACACACACATATATACCAAGTCAGTGCTTTTCATGCTATGTTTTGTATTTTTCAGGCTGTTATAAAATCACCACAGTATTCAGTCATGCTCAAACTGTTGTTTTATGTGTTGGATGTTCAACTGTATTATGTCAGCCCACAGGAGGCAAAGCCAGACTTACAGAAGGTAAGAAATGAACATGCCATTCATTTGATTATTTTTTCTTTTTTTTCCTTTCTGATTGACAGTGTCAATTTAACATTATACATAATTAAGAAATTTGCTTTGCAGCTATTTGGTTCTGCAATCATGCCTATTTCACAGCATCTTGTGTGAATATTTTCTACCATAGTCTAGGATTGACCTATGCCTCTTTTTTTTTTTTTTTGTAACAAGAACTGAATGAAAGCTCTTCATGTAAATGTGTGTGATATGTGTGCACCTTTTGGTTGAGTTGCCAGCATATTTTGCAGTGTTTCTTCCAACTCTGCGCTCAGAAATTCAAGTCCTGCCAAGATCAACTTTGCCTTTCAATGTTTCCAAGTCAATGAAAAAAACAGGGATCTAATCTAGGACAGTAGATTTGGTGGAACTGTTAGCGCATCAGACAAGATAATCTGTAGTATTTGTGCCAGCTCTTTATGTTCTGATGGCAATGCCTTTAATGACACTATTGCCAAGCTCTGTTGGCTCTAAAGGAAAGCTTGGCATGCTTATAGGCGCAGGCATGGCTATGTCGTAAGAAGTTTGCCTCCCAACCTCATGGTCCTGGGTTCAGCCCCAGTGTGGCACTTTTGAGCAAATGTCTTCTATGACCTCAGGCCCACCAAGGCTTTGTGAATGTATTTGGGAGACAGAAACTGAAAGAAGCCTGTTGTGTGTGTGTATATATATGTGTGTGCACACATGTCTTTGTGTCTTGTATTTGCCCCTCTTCATCACTTGACAACTGGTGTTGTTATGTTCCCATAACTTAACTGTAGTGGGGTCAATTTGACTAAAATTATTCAGGGTGGTGACCCAGCATGGCTGCAGTCTAATGATTGAAACAAAAGAAGGGATATCTACACAAATGTAACCCCCCACTGACTTTGTTTCCTTATGACTTTCAAAAAAATGGATGTTTTCAAGTGAAATTTTCTTCAAATGCCTTTCAGATTGTGTAGAATAAGGTTGCATCAGAGTTTAATGTGTAAAACAAAAATTGTTGGACAAGCACACATGCACAAAACATTCTGATGCACTTCACAATTCTTTTCAAAATTTCAAGTTTCGTTTTGTAAATATATGTGATATGTGTCATCATTGTTTAACGTCTGTCTTCCATGCATACATGGATAGGTTAGTTGACAGGAGCCAGCTAGGTAGAAAACTACCCTAGGCTACTGTGTTTGTTTTGGCAGAGTGGACTGACTGCGCTTTATGTGGCATCAGCACAGAGTGTACTGGGTACTTTTTACGTGGCACCAGGACTGTTATCAATTCTGCTGTAGTGGACAGATCTTCTTGAGAACAGCAAGATGCCAGACATCTTGGTCCATTGTCATCTCCTTTGTAAGGCTCAGTGTCTTCAGAGCAACCTTCAAATATTTGTCCTACCTAATTTGAAGAGAATTCTTTAACACCTTTGACTGTTGTAAATGCAATGAACATGTGATTGGCTCATTGAAGACTTGTAACTAATGACACTTATTGTTCTCAGGTTTATCATCGTCATTTTATTGTCCACATTTCCATGCTTGCATGGATTGGATAGAAATTGTTGAAACAGATTTTCTATGGCTGGATGTTCTTCCTGTCACCAACCCTCATCTGTTTCCAAATAAGCTAATATTTCCTCATGGCTAGACATGTTCTCACAAAGGACACTGCATGACAGCGACGTGTTTACAACTATGTTGCAATGTCAAGACAAGGAAACAGTATACACACACATGTATGCATACACACACACACACACACAACAAGCTTCTTTCAGTTTCTGTCCACAAAATTCACTCACAAGGCTTTGGCCAGCCCAGGGCTATAGTGCAGGACAATTACCTGAGATACTGTGCTAGCACCCCTGTTTATGTAGCTTGATAGTTCCTTGTTACTGCACCATGAGAGTATCTGCTATTAATTGCCTCCCCCCAAATGTTGATTTACAGACGATCAAATTGGACCATTATTTATATAAATCTCATCAGTTTCAGAGACCCTCTACTTCTAGGTGGTCTACAGTCATGACAGACCATAAGTTTCTGCATGTAGAAACTTCCTCATGTCCTTTCCAAAGGAGAGGCCTGGGCAAGGTTTATTTTGTGGAGGACTTGTAGCTTGCTCATGCATGCAAGTTTCCCTTCTCAATGCCACTGATGATGTCCAAGGGTAAAGCAAGGTGCAAAACACATTTTGGCAAAAATGTTTAGGTATTGTTAATTTGATGCTGACTTAGTGTAATGTTTCTTCCTTTCTATCTGTATGTTTATATTTCTACATGTGCATGTTTGTTTATCTCCAGTGCCAAGAAGTTATTGTAGTTATCAAAAAAAAAAGAAGTCCAGTGTCCAGTCAGCCATGCCAAATCATCAGCACGTCCTTCCATGCTGACATGGGTTCAACGGCTTGACAGCTGACCAGGCTGCAGCATGTGCCATACTTATGTGTCTGTCTTTGGCACGGTTTTTACAGCTGGATGCCCTTCCCAACACCAACCACTCTGCAGAGTGGGTTAAAAATACCTTTGGGCTCGTCTGGCCTTATTATAACTTACCAAGTTTCAATTTTCCCAGTGGTTGTCGTGCGACAGTGATTTTATCTTATAACCTTATAATTTTATGATGTAAAATGGTGGCAGATTGGCAGAACCATTAGAGAACTTTTTACATGGCACCATCACCAATTCTTTTTATGTGGCATGTAATTGCAAATGATGTATAAACAACGTAAGAGAATGAAGAAAATATTTTTGTTTGTTAGTCATGTCATACCTTATCATTTCTACTTAGTCACATGACAGTCTACATTTGATTGTTTCTCATTCACATTTTCCCCCTCTTGTGGTTCTTACTTACCTCACATCCTTCTTCCTGTTTTTGTTTCTCAGAAACACACATTTCGTATAGATCCATTTGACATTTATACTTTATGACCAGCCGATCATTCTCTTTTTCAACCATTTGTTCCTTTATTCCATATGGTTTTCATATTACCTAAACAAACCTTTTTTTTTTTTCCTTTATTTACAGGATGTTCATTCAGAAGAAAACAGTATTAAACTAATGGAGTGACTTGAACCTGTTTCTGTGGTTTAAAGTGAAATAAAGATTTCAAATGCTGTAGCTTATGTCTAATAGTTTTTATTTCAATGACTCAAGTTCTATGATACCACAAAAAATGTAAAGTTATTATCAATGCAATTTAAAATTATTCTTGATATTTAATGGAAAGGTCTGAGAGGTTTGAAATGTTCAGACTATTTACTTCATTCTTTGCATTTCTATATTATACTAATGTTTTCGTTCTATTCTTTGGTCATTTTCTATAAGATACAATATGAAACATGAGGTAAATAGTCCAGAAATCCCAAACTATTTCAGAAATAAATATGCATGAGAAAGTGTTTACTTTGACAAAGATAAAATTTAAATATTGATATAGACTGTGGAACATCCAGCTGACATAATTAATTTTTATGTTTGTTGATTGGATCTTTGCTGTTCTTGATTGAATCTCTCAGCTGGTAAATGTTACATTTTCATTTTAGTTTGTGTTTGATTTTGTATATTTTATTGAGGGTGATATCAAGAGAAGAAACAGTCAATGTAAGACTTGAATGTGACTGCTAGATTAGTTGTGTATCCACAGTTTTTAAGAAGCTCGGGTAGGAGATTGAGCTGTCATTGTGGCAAGCTGAGTGACTGCTTGCTTGTTGACTGGAAATAGTGTAATTTAGATGTAGAGGAAAAATGGCAGTAAAGGAATTTAAAAAGAAAATGAAGACTTAAATCCCCGCTTACAAAATTGGACAAGTATGGCGTTACTGTGTTGCAACAGTTTCATGTTTGGATTCTTAATGGAAATCTTCCATAATTTAAAAAAAATTATTGTTTTACCGAAATTTTCGAAAATGGAAGATTTATTAAATCCTGGATGTTATTTTCTTTCAGAAACTGAAATTATTTGAGATTCTTTTCCACAATAATTTGTGGTTTGAAGTTGATTTCTTTTTTGGCTTCTTCAAACAGATTTTCAACATGGTCTTGTGGTGCACATCCAATTCTGAAGAAGGAAATTTCACCTGAAAAAGAAACATTCTTTTAAAGATATTTTTCATCAATAACTTGCTATTTCTTTTCTTATCAATCTATTATTGCAGATAATTTTTTTTCATTAATTTTCCCTAGCTATCAAGACTTAAATATTGCTAATGTAGAGTTATTTGCCTTGGTTACAACGCTGACACAATCATTGAGTTTACATTTGCTTTTTTCTTTGTATGGATTAGATGAGACTTCTTTGGTCAGATCCTCTTCTTGATGCCAACCCTTGTTTTCAAAGAAGGTACTTTATTCTATTTGTCTTAGCACATCAATCTGCCAAGCTGCTCAACATTGTTCATGGGTGGCATAAATGTCACTGCTGTTAAGCAGTGTCCATGCAAAGACAAAGTCACACACACACACACGTGTGTGTGTCTGTGTGTATTTGTATATGCACATGCAAATATGATAGGTGATAGGTATCTGTACAGTTTTCATCTACAAAATTTCAAGGTATTTGACAACCTGAGGTTGTACAAGATGTTACCAAGATGGAATCAAACTTGAAAATCACATACTAACAAACTTCTTGACCATACAGCTATTATCATCATCATCATTTAACGTATTTTTTGTGCTAGCATGGGTTGAACAGTTTGACAGGATCCAACAAGCTGCAGAGCTGCATCAGACCACAATGTCAGCTTTGGCATGATTTCTATGGCTGGATGCCCTTCCTAACACCAACCCCTTTATAGAGTGTACTGGTTGCTTTTTTTTCTTTTTGTCGTTGTGACACTGGTACAAGTGAGTTATGGTTAGTCCACATAACTCTGTAAGGCGCATAGGGCTAGTTTTCTGGTTTCTCTGGTGTATATATTTCTCCTTAGGCAAGATGCTGATGTGTTGCAGGATTACTCATTTTTACCAGTTGATGGACCGGAGCAATGTGAAATGAAGTGCTTTGCTCAAGAATACGTATCACCCAGTCCAGGAATAGTAACCACAATCTTATGATCATGAGTCCAACACCCAAACCACTAAATCAATGCACCTCCACCTTAAGCTATACCTATAATCAATTTTGAAATCATGACTATATGGTCTGTAGTCCAGCTTCATTGAATAAATTTAAAAAAATTAACCCACCTCATTGAATGACTTGGAATAATAGCACATTTTTTTCCAGGTCATTTGTGGAATTAAAATGGACACCATCATTTTATGTCCGTTTACGTTACTGGCATGAGTTGGGTGGATTACCATGGTTGAACAGGTATTTCTAAGAATTTCATATTCATAACCTTTCAGAAGGTGTTTTATTCTATTTTTGCTTTAATCATGATGAGAAAGAAGTGTTCCAGGAAATGTTTTGGACTTGAGAGAAACTGGTCTTCTGAAAATCACTAGGTCTGGTGAAGCAATTAAAGAAATTACTCACAAATGTAACACTTGTCTTTAAGACTGGTCATAAAATGAAAGTCGTCCACCTACTCTGTTTTGTTAAACTGACCCAAATAGGGAAGAAAACTGCCTCTGATTAAAGGCAATATTTATCTTCAAACCTTCAGATGGATGGGCTGATCAGGGTGTCAGAAAACTCCTTAATCCTGGTACTATGTACTACCAGGGGCCATAAAGTTTGTCCTCAACAACTTAGTTCACAGTAAATACTACAGTAATATAGTTCCAATTAGCAATAATTGCATTTGCTTGTAATGTTGAATTTAATTCCTCCTACAGATTTTGCCAGAACGCATATTAGGGCTTCATTGGTCTCGTTTATTCCCATTCAATCACGGTCTGCAATTTTATGAGAAAATAGCCCCTGTTTTTTCTTTTATGTCTGATATATTACAAATAATGACTTGCTGTTTAATAAGTACAATAGTGTCAAAAATATGTTGATTGTTAATTTAATTTTTTCATCTCGGGGATTGAACTTTGCTTGGCAGCACAATGGTGTGACCAAGTATTTGTTAGAATAGGAACCAAAGGTTGTCAATTTAGAAAATGGAAGCCAGGTGCTAATCAGACCATATTGAATGACATTAGTTAAATACAATATCACATTAAACATGTTGCTTTGACAAGGGATGTGGGAAGCCTCTCTGTGGTTGCATAACCTGGAAGAGATAGCAGCCAAATCTCTCAGTTCATGTCCTATCATAATTAAAAAAAAAACAACACAATAAAAAATTTCTTTGGTCAATACAATCTGTGGTATTGATTTCAAATTTTGGCTCAAGGGAGGGAGAAGTCAATGACATTGATCCCAGTTTCCAATTGGTGCTTATTTTATTGATCCTGGAATTTTCAGAAAATTTTTGCAAAATTTGTTCTATACATGGGAATTCTTAAGATTATGCAAAAAAAAAAAAAA
>NC_068998.1:12146190-12150797 GCF_001194135.2 Octopus bimaculoides | reverse complement strand
ATACAATGGGCTTCTTTCAGTTTCTGTCTACCAAATCCACTCCTAAGGCTTTGGTTAGCCTGAGGCTATAGTAGAAGACATTTGCCCAAGGTGAAAATTTTAGGATTATAGGTAGTGGGGTTAAAAATTTAAAAAATTTTTTTTTCTGAATTGTATGAATTCCCATGTGTAGATCCTAAATACACAAACATTTTCTGAAAATTCCAAAAAGTAAATAAGTTATGAGGGATTATATGGGGTACTTAAACCAGAATTTCGCCTGCACTACTAAAGACAAAAAAAAAAAAAATCATGGATAATTTTTCGTTAGGCATGTCATTCAGAAGGTCCAACAGGCTGCAGGTTGCCTACAACCGTAGTACATGTTCACTCAGCCTACTAAAGATAAGACAAATTATCCTCAGATTACACCCCACAGCCTTGGAAATGAAGAGCACATTGAATAATGTAGACCTGAATGCTCTCTGGGGAAAAAAACCATTTATATAACAAGATTGTCATCAATGGCTTAAGATTAAATAGTAACAAGATTCTGAACGCAGTTATTTACCTTTGTTGATATTTACACAGTTTACAACTGTTGACGGAGCAGTTTCTCGAGATTCTCCATCACAGATCATTCCATCAATCTTGTGGCCTGTATAAATGATAAGGCATGCAAGGTGATTATATTGATATTTTGGCAAAGTCGTCAAATATATATGTAAACAATGGTCTCTGGTATATAAAAAACAAACAAAACAATATGCTGGTTTCTCCTGGGTGTCTATAAAATTCATTAGTATGGCATGTATTTTGTTTTATCTTTTACTTGTTTCAGTCATTAGACTGAGGCCATGCTGGGGCACCACCTTGAGGAATTTTAGTCGAACTATTCGACCCAAGTACGGATCTGCTCAATTTAGCGCACAAATTAAAAAAAATATTTTTAACTAAACAGTTTGAAACTTCATATGCTGGCGAAATGTCTCACACAGAACACGGTTTACTTTGAACTTTTTAGAAGTTATTTCGTGTTAAAGTTGTTGTATTTGTGTAATTTCAACCAATCGACGACGTGTATTCGGTTGAAGAAATCTACTGCTGTTTGCAATAGTAATCGAAGAGAAACAACTTCCGGGTCATCTCTACTAAATGTCACCACTCTGTTCTATACATATGTCGAGCGAAGACGATGCCACCTTTATCCTTTCTAATCAGCACCATGCATTCCTTACTCTTTCCCTCCCTTCTACACTAGCAACCAGCAAGCGAACTTGTCACTGCCACTACAATTACTGTATTTTCCGGTGTATAAGCCGCTATTTGTTTTGTTTTATCTTCATGTTTTGATAACGAAGACTTTTATATTGATGAAATGTGTTTGTTGTTGATTATGGTAATATAAAATCATGACAATAACAATACATTTCATAGTTGTAAAATAAAGCATTTTGAAACTACATACACGTCAACAACAAAAAGGTTAACTGAGGACTCGTAGCTCTATAGGTCTTTTAAACACTGGTGTGCATTACTTGTAGATAAAATACCGATGTCGGGCAAACGAATAAATATATGTAAATAATATTTCTTCCTTCTTGGTGTTGATTTTTCAATGTATACTGGTTACTCTGGCGTGAGAACAAAAAAAAAAAAAAAGAAAGCGTGCAATATACAACACAGGCAGTACACAAAAGATAAAATAGAACAGAGTGGTGACATTTAGTAGAGATGACCTGGAGGTTGTTCCCCTTCGTTTACTATCACAAGCAGCAGTAGCTTTCTTCAACTGAATACACGTCATTGATTGGTTGAAATTGCCCAAATACGATGACTTTAACATGAAATAACTTCTAAAATATGAAATTTTGTCAAAAATGTTCAAAATAAACCGTGTTCTGCACGAGACATTCCACCAGTATATGAAGTTTCAAACTGTTTAGTTAAAAAAAATTAATAAAAAAATCTGTGAACCAAATTGAATAGATCCCCGACTACTTATTTTCATTTAAAGCCTGGTACTTATTCTGTCGGGTCTCTTTTGCCGAACCGCTACGTTAGGGGACATAAACACATCAACACCGGTTATCAAGCGGTGGTGGGGGAAAACATACACACACACACACACACACGACAGGCTTCTTTCAGTTTCCATCTACCAAATCCACACACAAGCCTTTGGTTTTCCCAAAGCTATAGTAGAAGACATTTGCCCAGTGGGGCAGTTCAGTGGGACTGAACCTGGAAGCATGTGGTTGCGAAGTAAACTCCTTACCACACAGTCACACATGCACCTATATAGAATTATACTATAAAACACAATCTTGATAATCGTAAGCTCTCTCGTTTGCTCATAAATTATTTACACATGTGTTGGATTCCTGAATATTTAAAAAAAAAAAAAATGTTTGGCATAGCTCCACAAGTGGGTGAAAGTAAAGAATACGTACACCCACTGTATAGGGTTAGGGTTTTTGTTAGTCGAAAACGGGTGGTGTATGTATTCTTTACCTCCGCACCACGTGTGCCATCCTAACTTTGTTTCCTCATAACTTTCTGAAAAATGGAGATTTTTCTTTTCACAAATTCCGATATAATCGGAATCTACACCATTTGAGGCATGTATGGAGAAACTTTGATTTAAAAAATTTCCATTTTTCTGAAAGATATGGGGAAATAAAATCTGTGAGTGTGTGGGGAGATATTTCTGTAGGTAGGGAGACACTTGTGTACACGTATATATCTATAAAACAGAACTAAAGTAAAATTTAATAACGAAATAAAATTGAAACCAACCTAGACTTTCAAGAACCATATCATGATGTATACTGTCTTCTCCGCCACTTGGGTTAGCCGAACTCAAAGCGACGGGACCCGTCAGTTGTGTGAGATAAGCCAAAATCGAAGAGTCAGGAATCCGAATACAAACACTTTCTTTGTTTCCAATATACTCCGTGGCATCACCAAGACCTAGATTTAGCAACCATTCGCCTTTTGGTACCACACAACTTATTTTACCAGGATAGCACAAGCGCATAAAAGCCCAAAGAAGATCGCAGAAATCGGGTTTCGCTTCCTCCAGTTGCTTTAGATTTGACAAACAAATGCAAATTGGTTTTTCAGACGGTCGTTCTTTGACTGTGTAGATGTTTTTAATAGAATTTGGTAACTTGCAAGAAGCTGCTAGTGCATATACTGTATCGGTTGGTACACCGACTATTCCTCCATCAGTTAATATTTTGGCGGCTTTTAGTATAGCAGAAGTTCGTTTTGAGGTAAATGTTGGACATAACTTGGTTAATCTAACCGGTGGTTGGCTAGCCTATAATGAAAATGGAATATTTTATCAGTAATAAAAAAAATATCAAATACAGCAAAATTCACTTAGATATGCTATTAACATTTTTTTTGAGTTAAAGCCCAAAATTACGAGAATACGCGATACGAAACTAGATTATCACGATTTAGAATCTTTATAGGCCTAGCATAGGTCACATTCAAATGTGTGTGCTAGAGAGAAAGAGTAAATATAAGTTTATATTGGACATGAAAAGTTTTTAAAAGTAACTCGAAACGTGACAGTCAAGATGTATATTAAGTGATCTTATTAAGGGGGCTTTCTATCCAGACAGTGTTTACAACCATACTAAGCATATTGATATACAACAATAAACTGACTTGTATTGAGTTTCAAATGAAATGTAACAGTTGGCAAAATCGATTGTGTTAAGTTCAAACGACTGAACGATCGCAGGTTCGTATTACAACACAAGTGTAAGACAGCGTATTATCAAAAAATCAACTCTCAGTGACCCAGTTCATAATATTAAAGTAGTTAATAACAAGGAACCATAGTTTACTGTCATAATTAGTTGGACACTATACTTGAGTGTTTGGATAACGTGTGTACTCGACGAGAGGTTTTTAATCCTCCAGTGACAATTAGGAGGCAAGAGGAAATTACACCAGTATGTACGATATAGAGAGGAAATCTGTGGCTTCAACGATTCACTACATTAAAATCTATTTTATGACTTGAATAGACTGAATTGATCATCATTTTATTGAACTATTCAACCAAGTGATACTTTTCTACATGTAGTGACGTACACAAGTGCGTACTTATATATATGGGTGATTGAGCCTGAAGCTTTAATTCCTCACGAAATTATCACGCTATATCTACTATGTTAAAGTCCTATTTAACACTTTGTCATGTGTATGGCATGTGATACACAGAATGTATTTCCCTGGTTTCCATGCATCATGCATGATACATAATCCAATTTTCTTTTCAACAACTAGAATAACTTGGGACTTATAAAAAAAGAAAGCTTTATATTACTCAGAACACATGAAGCAAGGGTTAACAAAACGCCTGAAAACAAGCATGGACGTTGGGACAAACTTATGAAAATGCTTTGGACAAGAAAGAGTTAAAAATCCAACAAACTCATTTTGATATGATTGCTTTCGGTAGATGTTGGCATTTTAATAACAAATTTAAACAAACCACTGTGCGTTAAGTACATTTCTGAAGGAAGGATTAAGAAATATCTTTTTCATAACGGGATACATTTCCAGATTTGTGTGTGCGTATGTCTATGTGTGTGTGTGTGTATATA
>NC_068998.1:12139143-12144028 GCF_001194135.2 Octopus bimaculoides | reverse complement strand
TATATATATACATATATATATATATATATATTGAAACTTAAATATCTTCAGTTCCTTCGTGGAAAATATATTTCTTAATCATTGAAATGTAAATTCTATTCTGTGTTTGTTTTGGTTTCGTGTTAAAAGTCAGTGACTTGCAAAACATTTTTCTTTACATGCACCGTTCCTTCGAGCAAATAAAGCTATCACGATACACTTCGTGTATAGTATAAAAAGAAAAGATTATTTTAAATATTTTTTTTCTTCAAATAATAACAAAATGTTTTATTAAACTATTCAAACTCAATGATTACAAAAAGGTCGCACATCACAAGGTTCAACGGAACCTACTGGAAGCAAGCAAGCAGGCTCAATTTTCGCGGAGCACTGTTTGAAAATCATTGGCTTGAAGAAAAATAAAAAGATCATAACGCAATCCTTACTTTTAATATAGGATCTCCCAAAGGTACAAGATGACCTTGTAATGTTCCATTTGTCATCCCAGCAAAGGTTCCATAGAGTGAGACAATTCCTTAAATAAAACAGATATAGCCCGATGTATTTATATGTATTACAAACGTACATTATTAATGTTTACAACAATTTTCCTCCTCTGGATATATCTTATCTATCTACATCTTTCACTTGTTTCAGTTACTGAACTGCGGCTATGCTGGAGCACCACCTTGAAGGGTTTTAGTCAAACGAATCGACTGCAGCACTTTCATTTTTGGTTTTAAAGCCGGGTACTTATTCTATCAGTTCCTAATGCCGAATCGCTAAGTTACGAGGACGTAAACAAACCAACACCGGTTGTCTAGCGGTGGTGGGGTACAGACACAAACACCCTCGCGTATGACGGGCTTCTTTCAGTTTCTATTTACCAAATCCACTCACGAGACTTTAGTCAGCCCGGGGTTATAACAGATGACCCTGGCTCAATGTGCAATGCTGAGGGACTGAACCCGAAAGCATGTGGTTAGGAAGTAAACTTATTACTCCACAGACACGCTTACGCCTATATCTATTTATTTTTCTATGCCAAGATTGAATAATAGCGTCGTTGGTTATAGGATTACAACATTCTAATCATTCATTCACTGCATTTCTGACGGCAAGAATGAAAAGGGATCGGTGTTGAACTGATATCTCAAGGAACTTTGCACGTAAAGCACAATAATTTCGCTTTTTGGGCCAACATTTATACTTTTCACCCACATCACACACACACACACACACACACACACACACACACACACACACACACACACACACACACACACAGCTGCACTTTTAATGAAGATATTTTAAAATAAAATTAGATAAAATACCGTTAAGGTCGAAACAACTGGAAATGAAATACAAAAGTGAAGTTAAAACAACTGCTGAACTTTTACATTGCAGTTAGAAATTTCGGAGTCAGGACCCTATCGTCAGGACACGTGAAGAAATGAGAGAGGGAAAAAAGCTATTCACAACTTCACGACTACATATGTGACCTAAACGAACATAGGAACTCTACGCATCGAATCTCAAATGCTTTCAGGTGGATTTTCACTGATTTTCATTGTTGGGTAGAAAATAAACACCAGTGAAAAATGTACCGCAACGGCGTACCTCAGCTGCTATATCCGAAATACTCATGATATCATTAGAATATATAGTATAGTTAGGTACTTGGGCTGACGAAATTATGGGATTTCATTATCATCAATTCTGACACAGTTTACCATCACTTATTTTTACAAATTATTCTGCATGTTGATCAAATGTAGTCCCTGATATACAAAAAGACAGGGCATTCGCTGGTCAAATGCTTTCCATCATAAGTTCACTGCATCAAGAGTTAATCGGGACTAAACAGCAACAACAAAAATGTCCTCACCGTACACCCATCTCCCCCTAGTTCCAGTCCTATCACCTTGCTACCTCGCTCTAGGATCGTCCCACCAACAAACTTACCTGCTAGTAAAGCTGTGACGAAGTTCATCCATGGCTGGTTAACAGCAAAGCATCTGATCACGAAAGCTATCATGTTGAGTTCAAAGAACAGAGTAAATGGGATCCATATCTTATGGAATGACATAACGAAGAACATACCCAGAGTATGTAGAGTGATTACAGCGAGAGATGCTGGTCGGAGAACAAAAGCCAAAGATGCTACAAAGATAATATAACAGAAATACATGAAAATCATATAAAAATGTATACCTGAGTTTTGCCTCTTTGTCTACGTTAAACACATGCATTACACACATATATACACAAATCACAAAAGTCGCCAATCAGATGTTATTACGAGTTGAGGTCTTATACGCAAAGTGAGAGAGCAATAAAGAATAATGAACATACGTACGATTTATTAAAAATATTGACCAGCAAATCCAATAAAATGTGTGCACGAATAGCATATAAGTTTTTGATAAACTTCCACAAGTATATGAACATCTGGCAACGTAGAGCAAAAGGGCCACTCCAGTGACGAGTAACCATGGTAAGCATTCAGTGCCGTGTGTAATCTCTAAGGAAGAAATGCATATGCACGAGATACTGTTGCCAAGAAAGCAAAGTGTTTCGACAACCTCGCCGGGAGCAAGACTTTCATCATAATACTTTACTTTGGCACCAACACTCCTGAAAAGAATACGAAAAATGTTAGTCAGCCGATCGATAATTCAATAATTTAGTCATTAGTTTTAATCTTCAAGTTCCAATTATAAAGCAGTACAAACCTTGTGCAAGCTGTTAGTCTCTCGAAAAGACGACGCAGCTTTTCAACGTCACAGACTTCTGCACCAACGTAGAGGACAGTTTTTTCGGCGATCGAGTTAATCAGATAAGAGGTAGACATAAAAAGACTAAAAATGGCAATTAAACAGCAAGGAACTCCGAATGTGAAGTTGTAAACGGGTATCGGTATGTGATCAAGAGAAAGAACAATCAGTAAAGTGAAGAGTAAGTTGTATAAATAAAGGATTTTAGTCTGGCACATGGAACACACCAACAAGATCAGCATAATTACTAACAGAGCCCACTGTCCATAGAAATTAGTGCGAAGTGTTTCTATACCAGCGAAATCCATCGTTATCAGAAGTTCAGTAATGCCTTTTGATGTCCAGAATACTGTATAAATGATGTATAGAATTGCATTGAAGAAGTCTTGGCGTAGAAACGAATAATAACTGGCGCATAGGTGGCAAAATAAACTATTTAAGAACATTGGAATTGCTGGACGAAAATCGGTGAAGAAACCAAAATGATAAAAGGCGAACACTGTGGCAGGAACCACATTACCGATAAACCCCATCCCCATTGGTTCAGCATATTTTGTGTTTTTCTTTTTTTCGTTTTGTTTCGATTTCGGTGCTTTGGTTCGAACTAGAAGCACGTCGTAAGGAGCATTTCCGAAACCAGGTAAAATATATCTTTGACTTACTCCTTTCAGTGTCATTACAACAACGCCGTAAATTCCAGATAAAGCAATAATGATTTCGAATGCAGCAGCTACACGCCTGCCCCAGAGGAAAAATAAACCGACGCCCTCGAAAATTAAAGCTATCATGATAGCAACCAGAACTGGAGGCATGATATAGTTTACTGTTGCTGCACACATGCTGAGTACGACAGACAGAGCCATGAAGCCAATCATTCCGGGTAGAACTCCGTATTGCATTGCTGTTTGTGGCAATGAAGTCATCATTATGTGGTTGATACCCTGAATTGTCCAAAGAGAGGCAAAGACAATGAAAGCAGATCCTGTCAAGTGATCGTTACGTCGATAAGACATAAATCCGGCGAGTAATTGCAGAAATCCTCCAATAACAATGAGATGGACACCTACAACATAAAAGAATAAATATTAATTACGTCACACGGAATGAATAAATCGAAGTGTTACTGAAATTTTAGCACACCATGTTCTCTCATTAAATTATCATGAATATATCATCTCTCACTTTCGTGTGTGCTTTTCGACCAAGAATTTGTACACGTGGATTTGATTCCTAGCTCAAGTCAATCTCATATTGAAATGCCACTGATATCGATTCTATGAATTCCACTGATGTAGTGTGGGTTGAGTAAAATATTTTGTCAAAGACATGTGGCAATAAGACTTGAAAATAGTTTAACGAGGCTTTTAACCATTGAAACGGAGAGACACTTGAAAATTATGTAGAATATATCATATATTTATTTTGTAGCGTACGAATTAAGGGAAATTCCTCTCTCTCTCTCTGTTATATATACATAAATACGGACGTAGTAGATAACAGCTAGCCATCGGCCGCCCTTTTGGACCCTGTTGTCCACTACTCTGATTGGTTGATATTGGTGCAATTTGTCTCTTGCTCTATTGCGCGCCAAGATGCAACCCAACTAATCGCAGCCTTCAGATAAGGTCACGTGAGACAGTCTCTTCTAAACTTCCGGTGAGCTGACTGCACGCTATAAAACTTCAGCGACACATCGAGTCGATGTCTTTCGGTTCCAGACCTTTTGAGGTCTAGCCACTGACCACAAAGCACACAGCCAGTCCAAGCGACGACATAACAGCAGCCACATGGAGATTCATCAGCACTTGGTCCAGCAGCATTCAGGACCTCCATCTCTGTCGCCACCATCATCTTCTTAACGTCGTCAACATCGTTTGCGAACCAAATCAAACGTTTTTTTTCTGTTCTTAATGCTTCGACTGCTTCCATTTATCACAAATTACTACACCACAGAATATATATAAGCTGTGAAATTCTCTATTGACCAGAAACCTTTCAAAAACAATATCATCTCTTTTGCTTATAACTTTATTACTCCCAACAAACAAGCCAAGACATAAAAACTTACCAGCAAGGATAAGAGCAGGAGGAGAACCATTTTCATTGAGGATATTCTCCACAGCTACCAC
>NC_068998.1:12134909-12138693 GCF_001194135.2 Octopus bimaculoides | reverse complement strand
TTTGGCAAAGTGTTCTGTCCAGTTCATTAGCACATATCGATGCAGGCCGACCAAAGCCTTGTGAGTGGATTCGGTAGATGGAAACTGAAAGAAGCCCGTCGTATATATGTTTGTGTGTCTGTGTTTGTCCCCAAACATCGCTTGACAACCGATGGTGGTGTGTTTACGTCCCCGTAAATTAGCGGTTCGGCAAAATAGACCGCTAGAATAAGTACTAGGCTTCCAAAGAATAAGTCCTGGAGTCGATTTGCTCGACTAAAGGCGGTGCTCCAGCATGGCCACAGTCAAATGACTGAAACAAGTAAAAGAGAAAAAGAATATAACATAAAATATGTTATCGATAACGATATTAGTGTTTAATTGATAATTGATTACAGTTATAACATTACTTTATTAGCGGCATTTCTTCCGCTCTTTACAAGAATAAAGAATAAAAGAATGTGTGTGTGTGTGTGTGTATCCTTATGTCTTGTGTCTATGTCTGATTTAGGCCCAAAGCAAATATTTTAAAGGGAAGCTGGTTGGTCAGTTACACGACACTAATGCTCATTTGGTATTATTTTATCGGCCCCGAAACGGATTATAGACAAAGACCACGCCAACGATATTTGAACTCACAGTATAATAATAATAATAATAATAATAACAAACAACAACAACAACAGTACTAACAACAATAAATAATTCATCAATTTGATTTAATAAGAAAACAAAGTGTGAAAAGAAAATTAGATTTCTAATTTACCGTAATTATGTCTTCAAGAATTAATGGTTCCACAGATCGTGGGGTCTCTAGTGACAGCTAACAGCACATCTCCATAATCTGGTGATAGATTGCAGGCCAGATACTTTTAAGTCGCTTTGTTTTAATCAGAAGTTCCTGAACAGGAAAGTAAGTGTATATCCTTGTATACTGAATCAATATTTGTCATCATCCTTTTTTCAGTCGAGGTCATCTGTAAATAATTATTATTTACAGATGATATTTTATAACCAATTTCCTGTTTTGGACTTCAAACAGATGTAAAAAAAAAAAAGAAAAAACTACCCGGAAAACATGGGTGGGTAAAAAGAAATTATTCATTGACAATTGGCGTTAAAAACTGTATCTGCTATATTCCAGTTGAGATAAAATTGATTAAAATCAATATTTCTCTAAGATATATCAAGAATTTGTGCCCCCCCCCCAAAAAAAAAACAACAAAAACTGACAGTCTTCCTTGATAGCTGAATATTTCCGAGTTCGGAAGATGAGAAGATCATTCCAGACTCTCAGTCATTCAGTGTGTGTGCAGCGTGACCCTTAACACATTGGGTAGCAAGGGTACCAGCTTTCTTTCTATTCTAGGCACAAGGCCCGAAATTTTGGGGGAGGGGACCAGTCAATTAGATCGACCCCAGTACGCAAATGGTACTTAATTTATCGAAAGGATGAAAGGCAAAGTCGACTTCGGCAGAATTTGAACTCAGAACATAAAGACAGACGAAATACCGCTAAACATTTCGCCCGGCGTGCTAACGTTTCTGCCAGCTCACCGCCTTGCAAGGGCACCATTTTGACGTAACAATGTTCCCTTTGGAGTAAAAGAGTCAAAATTTTCAGAATCTATTCAAATAAGTTCCAGAAATAAAACAGTCGAATGAATCGATATATACTTTTCCTTGACAGTCTGCATATCTACATAAGAACTAAGGCACATTAAACTTGCGGTGTGTCGTGTTCGCAAGAAGAGTTTGATTCCCATTTAGGATAATCTCTCTTCGTTGCAATTCCTTCGTTTGTTCCCCCTTAAAATATATCAGGTTTCGTGTCTAGCTATAAAATATCTTTGTATATACCTTAGAGCACTTTAGAAATAGGGTGTATTTTCTTGCAAACCGAGTTAAGTTAGATGGTTTCGATTTCTCATTCTCATTATTGCCTATCGACTACAACTTGCACTTCGTCGTGAACGATGACGGGTGCTCCACATATCTCGTTAGCTATAAAACTTTGTGTAATATTGTTCAGTATGATTATTAATTAATGTCTTTCAACGCTGATAATGCATGGTGTGGCCGTTAGGGCTTACATCCGGAGTCAGCACGAAGAATATTCATTCGGAATCCTTAGCTGTAGTCTCTTACCTGAAGAAACCTGTGAGACATTAAAACCTGGAAGTGCTACCGCTTATCCAAACAGGTTATATCTCATACACTTCAGTGACGTAGCCAGTGTCGTCTTAAGACATGGGTACATTGGGCAGTTGCCCAGGGGTCCAGCTGGTCCCAGGATCGTAATTCTGGTCTATGTATGCTGTGACTTGCTGTTAATAAATAAATTATTATAGGGCCCAGATTCTTAATTTGCTTGAGGGCCTATAGTACTGCTAAGACAGACCTGGGCGTAACTGGAGTGTGTCCCGCCCGGAGAAGCCTCCAAGTTGCCTCCCTACCGGAACCAATACGCATGAGACAGCTGTATTCTCAGAGTGCCTGCACAGTAGTTTTTTTATATTTAACATTTTTTCTTATTGCCTTATAAATGGGTAATAGTATTTGTAAATTCACCTAGAAGTGAAGAGTTAAATTTGTGGAAGTTGCCAGTGGTGGTTAGTAGCCCTCCAGTTTTGTTGTCCAGGCTGCGTATCATGTCGAGTGTCCAGTCCAATATCCTAAATGTTGATACTAGCACTGGCACTGCAAAACCATTGTGAGATATGGTCTTATTAAATGCAGACGACTCTGAGTTCCGTATTTTCCAGAGTCTACAGAAACATTCTTTTGTTATTCTGGCTTTAGTCACAACACCAACGCATGCAACATTCTCATCGATTCCGAGATACTTGTAGTTTTCTTCATCGGAGATAGAAGAGATAGACAATTCATTGATGTACATGTTCTCTATCTGGTCGACAATCTTTCCTCGGTTGACTACCATCCATGAGCACTTATCTTGCCCAAACTGCATTCCTATGTCTCGTGAGAATGTTGTAATTAGTTCTATTTGTCTCTTTATGTTGTTTATATTACCAGAATATAACTTTAGTCATCAACAAAAATGTGTGGGTGACATTAATTTTATTCCTGCCTGCATCTCCCAGCATGTCGCCTTGTCATTTTGTTAACCGGGCTGACAAGGGATTCACTGCCAGTACAAACAACGTTGCAGATAAATTATCACCTTGGAACATGCCTGTTGATAGCTTAATTTTGTTTGCAACAATAGGTGTTGCTTTAGTAGTTGTCAATGATAACTGTGCGGACTGTGTTGTCGTTAGACTTTCAATGGAATTCACTACAGCAGCTGGTGCTTTGGCAAGGTGTAGTGATTCTATCACCCATGAGTAAGGCACAGAGTCGAACACCTTCTTGTAGTCTAGCCATATCGTTAAGAGATAACGGCGATGTTGCTCGGTTTCCTTAAAGACAGTTTTGAGAAGGAGGAGCTGATCAGCATAGCCCCAAACTCCTTTTTTTCCTCCTGCCTGTTTATCAGTTATAACACCATTTGTTTGGCAGTAGACTTGGAGAAATATATTCAAACAACCTACGCACAATTTGTACAAAACACTTCATCTCATGTTGCTCTACTTCAATCAGCAGACAAAAATGTGAAACTGGCCTTATGAGTCTAAGGCCTGAGAAAAGTCTTTGACCCTCATATACATAAACATATTATATACATACATATATGTACACACACACACACACATACCTACAAACAAACATATATATATATATATATATATATATATGTGTGTGTGTGTATGTGTGTGTGTGTGTGTATATATATATATATATA
>NC_068998.1:12133032-12134829 GCF_001194135.2 Octopus bimaculoides | reverse complement strand
GAGAGAGAGAGAGAGAGAGAGAGAGAGAGAGAGTTTCAAGAATACTTTAAAAAATATTTTGCCGTGAGATTACGGCGGCGAGCTGGCAGAAACGTTAGCACGCCAGGCAAAATGCTTAGCGGCATTTCGTCCGATTTTACGTTCTGTGTTCAAATTCCACCGAGGTCGACTTTGCTTTTCATCATTTCGGGGTTGATAAAATAAGTACCAGTTGAGTACTTGGGGAGGTAGGGGTGTTTGCTGTCATCGACTTGCCCTCCCTCATACAAACTGGCTGGTCTTGTGCCGAAATTCGAAACCAATATTTTCTGTGAGATTAAATAAAGACCGAGTACCCCACTTCTTCACAACAATGTTCTAACTTACACGGCTCTCGTATTAAATGATGCTATACGTAAATGTAACTTTGAAAAGCTATATACATCGCTTCCAAGAACAATAACAACAACCGAGTCACCAAGCCTTGTCTCATGTGATTTTCACTTATTTCCAAATTTGAAGCACCAATTTGAAAGGCGGATAATTATCTTGTGATGAAGAACCGCATTCGGCTACTGAACAGAGGTAAGTTAAACAGGACAAAACAGCTCTATTTACATGACATTAAGCAATTAAAGCAGTTGTGCAATCGATTTGGAAAATGTATTATTGAAGTTAATGGGAATTTTGATGGTAAATAAAAGTATTTGCCGAAAAATAAATAAAAATGAAATTAAAACAAAACAAAAAACAATTCTTTCCTCCTATCACGTCATTAAGAATATCGAATTCAGAACATATGGAACATCTCTTGCAGTTAGAATATTTACTTTCATCCTTTTAGTTTGTAAGCACCAATCATATTGTCATCAACTTTGCCTTCATTTACCTCGGGTTTCATGAAATATGCATTAGTAATAAACTGGGAGTAAGTCAGTCATGCACTTAAACTAAAAGAAGTAATCATATAAAAATAAATAAATGCTTTTGTGTTATTTATGTTTCACTATTCCAAGAAAAAAAAAATATTATTGCACATTTGGTTCCTGGAAAAAAATTGACTTCTATAAAAATCAACATGTGTCATAAGATATCACAAAGGCAATGACAAATTGCGCATAGTTGACATCATCAAAAAATAACAGGACATGACCGTTCATGCTAAGTGCATCTAACGTTCGTTAAGGACTGGTCATGATCACCTACTCGCGTCGACAAAATGGCCTTTCCCGCATTCGCTGATTATTGTTATTATTATTGTAGTAAAGGCGGCGAGCTGGCAGAATCGTTAGCACGCCGAGCGAAATGCTTAGCGGTATTTCGTCTGCCGTTACGTTCTGAGTTCGAATTCCGCCGAGGTCGACTTTGCCTTTAATCCTTTCGGGGTCGATGAATTAAGTACCAGTTACGCGCTGGAGTCAATGTAATCGACTTAATCCCTTTGTCTGTCCTTGTTTGTCCCCTCCATGTTTAGCCCCTTGTGGGCAGTAAAGAAATAAGAATCGTTAGTACACCGGACAAAATGCTGAGCCGGTATTTCGTCAGTCGTTACGTTCTGAGTTCAAATTCCGCCGTGGTCGACTTTGCCTTTCATCCTTTCAGGGTCGATAAGTTAAATACCAATGAAACACTGGGATCGATATAATCAGCTAGTCCCTTCCCACCAAAATGTCATGCCTTGTGCCTTTCGTAGAAAGGATTATAATTATTATTAAGGCGGCAAGCTAGCAGAATTGTTTGCACGCCGGGAAAAATGCGTAGCGATATTTCGTCCGTATCTACGTTCTGAGTTCAAATTCTGCCGAGACCAACTTTGCT
>NC_068998.1:12131082-12132781 GCF_001194135.2 Octopus bimaculoides | reverse complement strand
GATTGTTTTTATTGTAGTAGTAGTAGTTGTTTAGGTTGAGGTTAGTATTGATGGAACAGATCAATGGTTAAAGCATTCCAGCCAGAATTAGTCCACTTTTTTTTTCTCCAGCTGTGGTTAAGAAGTTCGCTTTACAGTCATATGGTATCGGGTTCAATCCCACGGCAAGGCATCTTGAGCAAGTGTCTCCTACTATAGCCTCTGGCCGACCGATGTCTTGTGAGTGAATTTGGTAGACGGAAACTGTGTGGAAGCCCATTATATATATATATGTGTGTGTGTGTGTGTGTGTCTTTGTGTGTGTATTTGTCTCCTCCCCACCACACATCATGACAACTGGTGTTGGTTTGTTTACTTTCCTGTCATGTAGCAACTCGCTAAGATGGCTTATAGAATAAGTACCACACTTTAAAATAAGTACTGGGGGTCGATTTTCGACTAAAATCCCTCCAAGCGGTGCCACAGTTCAATGACTGAAACAAGTACAGAGAAAAAGAAGAAAAGCATTGTATAACCCTGGGATACTTCAATTCCCCCCACCCCCGTCCCCCAATATATCCATTCTTAAAAGATAACAGGATGTAATTTGGAGGAGTTTGGCTACTATTTCTAGCAGGTGGAGCAACCCAGTTGAGAGTCTCTCGTCAGCTCGTTGATCGCAGTTGTCGAACGAGTAGCCGTTTACGCTATCAATTCAGTAGTCATTTGTGATCGACTTCACTTCGGAATATGAGGAACAACTGATCACACGTTGCTCGACTTTACAAACCGAATAATGTCTATTTTTTTATGAATATAAAGAGATTTGATAAAGGGCAATATTGGAATTAAATTTCTCTGTTATGGGATCTTGTATGTCAGGGATGGCTGTAGGCGGGTCACTGCGGTGTTGTCTGTTCGCCATCCTTTTGATATCAACTCGCCTGAGACCGACCCACGTTGGATTTCAGGTGAGTGATCGAAATGGAGGGGTATGCAAGACTATTTCTATATATATCTCCCCGCCTAAAAAAAAAAAAAATGAAAAACAGAAAAATCCTTTCTACTATCGGCACAAAGCTGAAATTTTGAGGGAGGGAACTAGTCGATTACATCCACTCCAATGTTTCACTGGTATTTAATTTACCGACCCTGAAAGGATGAAAGGCAAAGTGGACCTCGACAGAAGTTGAACTCAAAACGTGCAAGCCGACGAAATGCCGCTAAGCATTTTACCCGGTGTGCTAGCGATTCTGCCAGCTCACCGCCTTAATAATAATAAAGGCATAAGGCCTGAAATTTTTGGGGAGGGGTTAAGTAGATTACATCGATCCCAATACTCAACCGGTACTTAATTTATCGATCCCGAAAGGACGAAAGACAAAGTCGACCTCGGCGGAATTTGAACCCAGAACGTAGTGACGGGCGAAATACCGCTTAGCATTTCGTTCAACGTAATGGACGTCCATTTTTTATTATTTAACCTTAAACCATAACTCTAAAATATAACCATAAAACCTTAAACCATATATCTTGACAAGTTACAGCTTGATACATCTTTCGAAACAGTGGAGGTGTTGGAGAGGCAAAAATGGATCGCATTTTTGTGTGATGGACATCCCCGATGTTTAAAACACTTCTGAAAGAATGTTCGTAAAAGGTCAAAATTAAAAAATCACGGCAAGTTGCGTAAGAGAGGGAGGAGTATGATGAAGTGGGG
>NC_068998.1:12118661-12130953 GCF_001194135.2 Octopus bimaculoides | reverse complement strand
TTATTTCTGCTTATAATTTCAAAATAATTTTTGAAATCATTCGAAATTCACTAACAAGGCATTGGTCAACCGAAGACTATAGCCACTAGCGTAGCTAGAGTGTGTGCTGCCCGGGACGGCCTTTCCGTTTGTCGCCCACGGACCCCACAAAAGACACATATTGCCTACAGCAATAACCTACAACAGGATGAAAAATGCCGTCTCTTTAAAAGTGCCGCCCCTTTAAAAGTGCCGCCCGGGGCGGACCCCCCTATCATACCCCTTTGTTACGCTAGTGGCTGTAGCAGAAGATACTTGTCGAAGGTGCCACGCAGTGGGAGTGGACCCGAAACCAGATGATTGCAAAGCGTAAAAAAAATTTAGCCTTTTCTTCACTGAACCCCAGAAATCTGTTTCGAATTTAAGTGAAACCATCACTATTGCCGCGAAAGGTAAAGGGTTTTATATCTGTAACATGGAAAAAACAAACAAACAAATATTTGGTTTCTCGGAATATAGGGCCTGTATGTCCACCTGCTCAGAGAGAGAGAGAGAGAGAGAGAGGGGGGAAGAGAAGCAGCGTCTCAGACAGTAACTCGATTCGAAACTATAACAGTATTCTTGCAACAGCCATAGCTAAAACGGTTTCAGAAGTTCAGAGCTGCTGTTGCTAGCAAGCTACAAAGTATATGAAACAGTTTTGCAAAGCATGTAGTTTATGCAAATTAGCTTGATTCTCACTGTCTTATACTCATAAATAAATTTGTAATGAGTAATAATAAAATACCTAGAGTGGTTGACGACGGTGAAAACAACGGGACTGATTTTATTCGCGGGCAGAATTTACTGTAAATATTACTCTTTTGCTTAGATAATGAATTTTGGCATTTTAAAATGTATAAAAGCGTGTAGCTTATACTTTTATAACATTGGAGTAATCTCGTTTATGTTGACATCTTTGAAATCTGTTATTAAAATCTGTTTTTTTTTTCTTTCTGGGACTAGCTTTTTTTTTTTTTTTTATATCTGTTTAATTGCAGACATCTCCAAGTGTTAACATAAAACAGACAAACAAGCCAAAACATGGACCCAGACAGTTTCAATAACGGCTGTAATTACGAAATCATGCAAAGAATCAACTCTTTATTGGACAATACTTTAGATTTGACGACCCTAACTTCTGGTACGATGCCAACAGAACAATTTCGAGGTATTATTTCAAATTGTTGTTGCAAAAAAAAAAAAAAAAAGATTTTTCAATTCGCGTAAAACTCAACAAACGTGGTCTTTATATTTTCAGATTCTGCCGACCCTTACTCTTTCTCATCAAGAGTTTCTCCTTCAAGTCCTTCAAACACATATTATCCGTTTAGTACTTCGCAGTCAGGCAGCAGCACTTCGTGTAAATTTCTTTCTTGTCGATTTTATTTAATTTTTTATAAACTTTTATTCTTATTTTTTCAATAAAACTGAAAACTAACACAACCTTTTGAAATTTCTTACAGATTATACACCAGAACGATACCAAAGCATGCGTGCAGATTCGTCACACAATTCTTCCAGGTTACTCTTATATTTTAACTTCCAAAGTTATCGTACAACCGATCAATAGGATTTAATGCTCTCTATATTTTTGTGGTGTTCTTTTTCTTTCAGCGACTATGGCTCGCTTTCGCCTTTAAGCCCTTTCTCTGAATGTCGGTCTCCAGTGGAGGGAATTTTCTATAACCAAAACTCCAAGTCTCTTTTACAACCGATACGTTCTGACTACGAGAAGTCTCTCTACCCTGATAGCATTGACACTTCCACCCTGGTAGAATTAATGGTAAATACCAATGTATTTAAATTTTATCGCATTTTTTCGAGCAGATAGAATGAATCATTATTGCTAGACGAATGACATTTTGGCTAAAATTTTTCAGAACTCTCTTAATGTTGGCTCTAATAACCAATATGAAGCTGACACCTTGCCATTACCTCATCCTAGCCAACTAGCAGTATCATCGGCTGTAGCAAATGCTACGGCCCTCTTACCTTCGACATCTATGGACATTTTGACCGACAGAAGATGGGCTGTGAATCCTTTGTATTACAGACCAGACCCACTCGCCGTTGATCGGGCGGCCAAGCTACATAAAAATGCAGCAGGTTAGTCACTCATTATCATTGAAGACCAATATCCCTGAAAAATGATTGTAAAATCTCCTCCACCCCAACCGAAAAAAACCCCTCCTGAATCGAGATGAATTTTCTTTTTTTTTTTGTTTTACACAGCTGTCTGTGAAGCCAGCTGCACCTGGAGAGGTCAACTACCACCTAGAAATAATAAAAATCCTTCCTATTCCTGTAAAGTATTTTTGGGTGGTGTACCATGGGATATTACTGAAGGTAATCAGTTTAAGTTTTACTGTCGTATTTTTTTTAGTTTAAAAATAAAGTAAATTTTATGTAAACGGTCCTGGATTTTCTCATTCTAGCCGGCCTCCAAGCTACATTTAACAAGTTTGGTGGAATGAAAATTGAATGGCCCGGCAAAGACGGTGAGTTAAACTTTAGCTCCATTGTTTTGCAATTAGCGAAAACTGGTTTCTGCGAATGTATTGTTTTCCTTCAGATTACCTGTATGATGACGCCATTTGTATTTTAGGCTACGTTTACTTGTTGTACGAAACGGAGAAATCGATTCGCGGTTTACTGCAAGCATGCACCCAAGATTACACCAACGGCAACGAGTATTATTACAAGATTTCCAGTAGAAGAATTCGATCAAAAGAGGTAATTTATTTACGAACTTTTCAAAATTTGATAAGTGACATCATTTTAACTTTCTGTAAGTAACTTTTCTGAAGGTCTTTCGACGAAACTTTCGTTTAATAGCAAAATAACTTATACTCTTAACAAGCTTTTTGGTCTTTCTGTTTGCCTAAGCAGACCATCACTTGTGTCAAAGGATTTTTTTTACATGAAAAATATTAAATGTTTAGAAACTAAACGATCTTTAATCCAAAATACAGGGTAGAGACAGTAGTTATGAGCCTACTTAAGTATTCTATTTTTTTTTTCCAATTGGTCGGTATTATACTTTAGTCGGCACTGCTTAGAGGTCCCGGTGCATCGACGTAACGATGTTGTTACAATGCACACTCCTTAGTTTTAGGGTTACGTAGATATGTCGGGACCTCTGTATTTAAGTAGTACCCTTTGGCCTGTTCGAAATCCTCATTAATTCTGCCAGCTGTACACCTATTTTTAACCATTTTTGTTTGTGTGCATACACTTTTTCCCTTCACGTTATAACAATTTAGACTTTCGAGAGCAAATTATTTTTGGAACGGCGGATCCCGCAGCGCGCATAATATAAAGAGCATATAAATATTGGTTTCAAATTTTGGCACCAGGATTGGAAGTAGATTACATCGACTTCAAAGCTCAATTGATAATTATTTTATCAACCCGAAAGGATGAAAGGCAATGTCAACCCCCGACTGCATTTGAACTGACGAAATACCGCTCACAATTTTGTCAGCTCGCTGCTTTAAGTATGTAAATACTGGGTTGAGAAACCTTTTTTGAAAAGTAGGCTTACCATGGAACTCGAACCCACATCTCGTGTCGTCATTTTACCTTGGGATAGATGTAGCTTCCTGCGTCACGGGAAGTCTTCCACTCCTTTTTCTATCCGAAAGGGATTTTCAACTAGATATTTACATGCTATTTATAGCTTTGTGTGCTTAGATCCACTGTCCAAAAAAATTATTTTTATTATAGGTTCAAGTGATACCGTGGGTGTTGAGCGATAGTAATTTTGTAAAGCAACCATCACAAAGACTGGACTCTACCAAGACGGTGTTCGTTGGGGCGCTGCATGGGATGTTGACAGCCGAAGCTCTTTCGAATGTCATGAGCGATTTGTTTGAAAATGTGGTATACGCTGGTATTGACACTGATAAACACAAATACCCTATAGGTAAGCTTATGCTCAAATATTTTCATAGAAACCATCGAGGTATATATTGTGTAACGAAAGGTATCTGCGACAAATACCAATTTGTCCTCACAAATTTTTAAAATCAAAATGTTAATTATCTGTAGTGACTTGGGATTCCCCAATTTTAAAACGTGATTGAATTAGTGGCAGATTGGTTGTTATTCCTTTGATTATTGATGCAGAAGTTTGCAACACCTTTTTAATTTCAAGAATATACGTTATTGCTTTAATATTAGCGGTTTTCGGACGTTTTTATGCTGTTATTTGCTCAACATAATCAGAGGTAACGAGAAACCTATGCCAAGGATAGAAAACCATTTTTTTTCGTTCTTATCTAGGTTGAGATTGCGAGTGCGTAAGAAAATGCCGTAGGTAGAATGTACGCTGAGAAAAATGAAACTTTAATGATTAACGTATGAAACCTTAAACATTTCCTCAGTCGTAAGACTTCATCAGAACGTGGCTTCAAATTCTAATGCAGGTGGAAGTGTACTCGCGTGGTAAGGGCTCCTCAGCACTATATTAACTTGATCTGCTGGAAATAGTAGCCAAATCTCCATATTTCTCTTAAAACATCTGCTGCTCCAGGACTTATGTCTTGAAGCCACAGACACGTCACTCTCGTCTGGAACGTTTTGATCAGTCCTGCTTGACCAGAGCTAAACTTAACGGCTACATTAGGCATCTATTGCTCGTGTGTGAGGAATAGTGATAGTCTGCATCGACCAAGTTAATGTCTCTCGTTTCACTCAGATGGCGATCAGGCTGGGGCACCGCCTCGAAGAAGTTTAGTCGAACGAATATACCCCAGTACTTATTCAGTTTTTCTGCCGTACCGTTAAGTTAAGGCGTAAACACACTAATTGTCGAGCAGTGGTCGCACTCACTTACGTAATACGGGCTTCTTTCAGTTTCCGTTTACCAAATCCCCTCATAAGGGTTTGGTCAGCCAGAGGCTATAGACACTTGCCAAAGGTGCCATGCAGTGGCATTGAGCTCGGAACCATGTGGTTGGGAAGCAAATTTCTTTCCACACAGCCTTATATGTGAATTGGATTTGCTTGAACCAAGCGTAATCTACTAGGACTATAAGCAATCATTTAAAATATATCAACTTGTATATGAGTTTGTTTCCTCTGATTCAATACGAATACATACGTTTGAATACAATAGATTTTGAAGTAATTCTCAATTTGATTTTTTTCCTCAAGGATCGGGACGCGTGACATTTAGTACCCGTAGAAGTTTCATGAAAGCTGTCCAAGCAGCATTTGTGGAAATCAAAACTCCTAAATTTGTCAAAAAGGTACATTTTTTTTAACTTTAAAAAATCCTTCATTATCAAAAATGATTTTCTCTAAATAATTGAAGAAATCGTTTATATATTATAGGTTCAAATAGATCCATATCTAGAAGACTCTCCTTGTACTCTCTGTATGAATCAAACGGGGCCGTATTTTTGTCGTGATCTGCAGTGCTTTCGTTACTTCTGTCGTAAATGTTGGTATATACAGCACAATTCAGAATACTTACTTCACCATAAGCCACTCACAAGAAACAGTAAACCAGGGAATGGTATCTGACCTTGGTAAGTCCCAACTGTCTTTGTGTATGTGTGTGTGTATGTTCTTATTTTTGGAATTACGTAATAAAACGTATTTTTTGTTTTGCAGTGATTTCTGGAATTCCAAAGAACCACATTGAAGGAAAGTGACTTCTCGGAATTCCGAGTATATACTGCATTAAAATGCAGCTTTTTAACTGGTCGTTGATTCATAATTTTCTGTTGAGGAATTTTGAAGCAGTTAGTAACTTCGGTTAATTTAAAAGCCCAATGGATTCTCGAGATTACGCTCAGTGAGGGTATTGTTTTGTTTGGAATATGGAGAAATGCTTAATCACAAACCTGAAAAACTTTGTCATTTCCACTGTTTTATTTTTCACTAGTTTTATTTTTGTGTTCGATCGTTTTAAAATTTCTACTAACTCACCCTGGCGATATCGTCCAGCGTTCTTTAACTATCTTTATTTTAGAAAAGAAATAAAAATTTTACTTGTTAGTTTTACCAGCATGTCTCATTCCAATATAGCTGCAGATATTTTTATGGCAGGTCACAGGTCGATTAATCGAGGCTTGTCGACTGTCGTACAAACGCTAGTTTCTAAAAATTTTTTACTAGATACGAAAGAAAATTTTAAGCTGGTAATTTTTAACTCATTTTGGTTTGCTGTTAGTTCAGGTAAATGTCGCTTTGCTGTAAGGATCTTTTTGTTACTAATATTTCCACTATTGTATTCATTACAAACTTTCTGAATAAAGTCATGAAACTTAATTGGCGTTTATCTTTTTTGTAGCTGACATTTGTGAAATTTGCATTTTCTGTTCTGTTTGCGGACATTAAAATGCTCCAATAGTTTTACTTCGGAAATTTTAATCTTGCTCTGTATAACTACTTTTTTTTTTTTTTTTTTTAAATTTTTTTTTTTTATACACACGTCGACTGTTCAAATTTTCAGGACATCAAGTCTTTCAATTATATCAAATCATTGAACTTTTAAATTTTGAAATAACTGAAACTGTGCTTAGGATTTACTTAAATCAGTACTGGTATTCTACTCCTTGGAATTGACAAATTACGTACCATTTACACCAAAACATCGACTTGGGCTTTAACTTGGCAAGACGTGTTCAGTATAATGGATACTGCCCTTCCTTTTGTGATTTTAAACTAATGAAATCCAACTGCTCTGTCTCCCGAACGACGAAGCTACGCATCGGCCCTCTCCATTCTTCTCTATGGAGCAGAAACGTGACCTTCCTCGAAGACCTTGGCAAAGACGATCGACGGCTCTGATAGCAGAACCCTGGGAACATCTGATTGTTCCATCTGGTCTCCAAAGAACTGCATACGCGCACACATCAACTTGCAGTTCATATAGCGATACGTCGCATGCGCTGGTACGGACGCTTCCTGTCTCCCGCCAGATCATTCTACCAGGCCTTTATTCTCATCCGATGTAACAACTGCGGACTGGAGGAAGCCTCGTGGCAGGCCCCGCACAAAATGGCTGGACGGGATTGGGGTAGATCTCCGGAGTCTCAACGTCACCTTGGAGGATGCACAAGGGCTGCCACGACACCGCCGACGATGGAGAGCACTGGTCGACCTGATTGGCTCTACGCATGATGTCTCTGGGACCACTAACCGGGAATGACCCCAGTTTCATCAAGCAAGTGCATGAAGCGAAGCAAAATAGTCTGCAATGTAGGTCATTCTATCTAGAAAATCAGAAACGTGGAGTGGTTGAATTTGACGTGTATTTTTAGTTTAACACTTTCTCTTTTGATTTCGCATCGTACTTGACGGTAGAATTGAAATATTAAAGGAAGATTTCATTTTAATTTAATTAATCAATTACGGCAAGTGCTGGATAGCACATCTTCTAGATTAATCTGAACATATCGTGTGAGGAGGGTGGAATGTAAGCGGTCTACTTACTTGAGGTTTCTTTCGCTGTAGAAAGGCCGGAGCGATTAAACTTGAAGGTGGGCGGTGATCTGGCAGAATGGGTAGCACGCCGAGCGAAATGCTTAACGGTATTTCGTCTGCCGTTACGTTCTGAGTTCAAATTTCGTCGAGTTGGACCTTGCTTCTCATCCTTTCGGGGTCAATTAAGTACCAGTTGCGCACTGAGGTCGTTGTAATTGACTTAATCCTTTCGTCTGTCCTTGTTTGTCCTCTCTGTTTAGCCGCCTGTGGGCAATAAAGAAATGAATTAGACTTGATATTTCGATACCAGTTATCTGGGTAGTTCTGGAATTATGATCTATATTGGTGGTCACTGAAGGTTGTTTGACGACAGAGATCTAGCTTGAGACTTAGACGTAAATGAACAATTTGTGAACCGAACATTTTTCTTTTGGATTATTTGTAGAATTGAAACGGTTGACGTATTGTCTTCACATTTCGATAAAAAAAAAATATTTACAGTAAACTAAGTAATGGATAGTACAGCAGAGAAGCCTCTACGTGATCATTCATATTGCTAAAGATAGCAACCAAATTCCCTCAACACGTCTTAAGCCACCGGACAATATATAGATGGAATACCTTTTTTTTAATGCGAAAAGACCTATTAATGATTGGGATTTTCCTACAAAGTAAGTCTTCCTCTATCGTTATAAGAATTTTTTTTTTCTTTTTTATTACTAAATCGTTCCTTCACCATCTAGCACATTCTCCGTAAGTAACTCAGACCGCACCTTATAAGGAATAAAATGTCTTCTGCAGTGTCCGCCTGACAAGTAAAAGGGCGTCAACGTATAGGCAGTTCAACAAGGAAACTTCAGCACAGTCGCTCGTCCTGCTGGAAATATAGGCCAAATCTGTCTCAGATCACACTCCCCAGTCTTAAACAGATAATGTGCTTCCAGGCAGGCAATGCGATTGGTAGCAGAAGTAGTATCACTCTTGGGTTCTATAGAGGGTTATTGCAGGAAAAGTGCAACGATGTTCTTGGAGAAAATCTGGGTGTCAACGATGACCAACTGAGCAGTCTATTTGGCAGGACTTTTGGACCAGGGCCCATGGATAACTTCCAAAAGTCCCTCGCCTGGCAGTGCTACCGAGGGGTGCTGCTTGTGCGGGATAAACTCTAACGCACGGAAGTGCTGTGAGCCGGGCCTGCCTGAGGTGCGCTCAGGGCAACGAAACTGTTCTGTACGCACTCCTCCACTGTCTGAGTATTGCTAACCTGTGGGTTTATGTCGAACAGCTACTGTCGTGTGTAGGACTGATCCTACTATCAGCTGAATCCATAGTGAAGATTGCCCCGCCGACCGCCTTTAACTGGGAGGGCGTGGGAGCATCTGATAGGAGAGGGTGTGCAAAAGCCTCATCAACCTGGTCTGACGCTTGCAACTGTCTGACGGATATCAACTAGACAACCCGAATGTGCCGACTTGGTCTAATCGCATCGGGTCGTCTAGTTCGTACTTAGAGTTTTCTGAAGGCCAGCGTATGCGGAGAGCATAGTGTCCACAATTCCACATAGTCAGCTACAAAGATCCACAAATTCGTGATTTGTATGGTCGACTTGGATTGGCTCCATAGACAGGGTCCCGGTTACTGGAAACTAAACGCGTCGTTAACGGCGTGCAAAGCTTAGAGAGACCGGACTAGTTTATTAGTTAAGCGGGCTTTGACGGGGGTCAATCATCAACAATAATTGGTGGTTTGCTCTCAAGAGGGCAACTAGAGCAGAATCAATTAGGTTTAGTAAGGTTCTAGCTGTAGAACGAAAGAAAACAACGGGATTTAGTTAGAAAGCTAGACGAGGCTCTTAGGACAGGCATCGCAACCGACGCGTTGGCGGCCAGGTTGGCTTTCGACCAACACTTCGACGCCAGACACGAAGGCTGCTTTGTCAGAGCTAAGGCACGTTCGATAAGCGGGGAGTGGACTAAGGCCGCTAGATGGGTCCGCGTGGCAACAGGGCGACCATTCGGTCTTTGGTGAACCAGAATGGGCGTGAGGTGTTCGATCCGAAGCAGATGTGTGCGGCCTTTCAGCAGCACTTTGCTCGGCTGTTCGGGACGTGTGGTGGGACGGACAACGACACAGACTTCAGTGTGTACCTGGACGTCTTGCTGCAACTCTCGGTGAACGAGGCGGAGTGCTGCGATTGGTTTCAAAACGGGTGGACGTGTTTTCGAAAGCTGTAAGTTTTTACCCAATTTTCATTGTAAATTTTGTTAAACTCTTTGATATTTTTGAATTTCTGTGTAGCCAAGCCGACTGGGCTAATCGTTTAGGCGGAATTTTCCCCTTTTAACGGCGAATATCTCATCTTAAAATTTGAATTTTGTTTTTGAAACTCGTAGATTTTGAGAAAAATGTCTGAAGAGAACCGTAGGCTGTTCCCTTCTTTGTACACCACACCCTCTGCAGACGGATGACAACAGAAGTCAAACGTGAAATGTAAACACACTATGCCCAATTCGCGCCTTAAAAGGCAACGAAGAAAAAATGAAACAGCGTTCTACCTCGTGCAGCGCAACAGAAGAAAATGAAGGCTGTTCTTTGGACCGCCTTTCAAATGTGCATTTCCCTGCTCTCACCACCACTATTGCTCCTACACCGGAGAGGGGGGAAGAGAGAAGGAACAAGATGTCTATCAGTGAGATCGAACACCAGCAACACCACAAAGACCAACACAAGCAACAACAACAAGATCAATTGTAACGGTTTCGCATCCGCAGCAACGCAAAGCTCGGAGGAAATCGATGTCACAAATGGACGATATAAAGAATGCTAAGGAGTTGTTAAGGAAGAATGGAAACTATGTCTTCCTTAACACTCTACAACAACTAATAAATGAGACAAATAAAAAGACCATCATATATAAAATTTTCAACGTGAAACACAAAAATGTAGAAGGGGCATCTCCACAGCAGTTGGAGATAGCTCTAAAGAGGAAGCGATTCGGCACTAGAAGTTCGCTTCCCAACAGAAAAGGACGCAAAGCAACATTCCACAGTACCCCCTAAAAACTGAGGATTTGCTGCTCGTGCCGACATACCTTGGTCGGCGCGTTACAAAATTTAAAATAGAGCAAGTGCCACTCGAACTCAATATATGCTGGCAAGTGGCAGCTGTCCTCTTAGACATAAAGGACAATGCCCCAATTCTAGAAGTGCATAAATTGCACGGTCAAAACTGGTCGGGTATGGGTAAGCAGCTTCTCGTTCAAATTGAACAAGAAAGCATAAATGCCATACCCGACTCCATAAATTTGCCAGACGGCACAAGGTTGCACGTTGCTGTGGACGGGCGATGACCAAAGTGGTACCTCTGCAGCAGCGAAAAACAATTTTTTTCTCAGCTTATTCTATCAGTTTCTTTTTGCCGAACTGTTACAGGACGTAAACAAACCAGCACCGGTGTCAAGCGGGAGTTGCGGGTGGAAGATACACTTATACATGCAGACCTGCACACATACATACATATATATACACACACACACACGTATACGACCCGTTTCTTTTAGTTTTCAACTACCAAATTCATTTGTAAAACTTTTGTCGACCCGGGGCTGTAGCAAAAGACACTTGCCTAATATGCCACGCGATGGGACTGAACTGGGAAGCGAACTTCTTACCACACCAGCCGTGTAAAATTAAAACGATGGGGTTGAGGGGAGAAGCTTCCTCCACTATCATCACCATTATCTCCGCTGCTACCGCCGCCGCAGAAGGAATTTACGAGAAAACCTCTTCCGCGTAGAATAAAATAAATAATAAATAAACAATAAGTAAAATATATGTATATATATATCGTAATCTCGCGAGAAGTGAGATGAATATCTCTATTTATGACGTTACCATGGTGATCAGCAACTAATATAGACATAAAACCATTCTGATTGTCGAGGATATTTATTTTATGTTAGTCTAATTTTAATTCATTTTTTTTCTATCTACACTGAGTCAATGACTACTGGACTTTCTGAAGTCATTTTACAGGTACAACAACTTCGGTTCTATTGTTTTGAAAGGAAACTTTCGTTCGTCCTGTTTTATTGTTATTCGTTTCTTTCAGCCGAGCCAAATTGCTGTGTTGACGTTATACATGCATGCATGCATGCATACATACATACACAGATACATACACACACATACATATACACATACACACATACACACACACATAATACACACACACACACATAATACACACATACACACACACACACACATAAACACATTTGCGCATGTGCACGCACATGCACGCACGCACGCACACACACACACACACACACAAACATGAAGGGCTTCTTTCAATTTCTCTTTACCAGATCAATCACAAGGCTTTAGTTGGCCTAGGGCTATAGGAAAAGACATTCACCCAAGGTGCCCTGCAGTGGAACTGAGCCCAAAACCATGTGGCAGGGAAGCAAACATTTTACCACACAGCCAGTCTTGCACCTGCATTCTTTTATAATAATTCTTCAGATCTGGCTCACTAAAATTTCTGTTCTTTATTGCTAAGGTTATTATTCAAAAGAAGTGATGACTGTTTTACTTTTCTTTTCTTTTTTTTATTTTGTTTGTTTTCTGATTTTTCTGCCTACTTATCTGAGTTTCTATGTATTTGTCTCCAGCCACCAAGCATGACGGTAAGAACAGTAAAATCTAGGCAAGTTCTTGTGAAGAAGAAAATCTTGGCGGAAGTTAAGAAGAAAAAACAAAAACAGCAAGTATTCAATTATTTCATTCACGAGCCCTAATCAATGATGAATGTTTTGTGTACACACACACACACA